>NC_051159.1:38648456-38679101 GCF_013339745.2 Dermacentor silvarum | reverse complement strand
TCATTAAAGAAAATACAGCGAAAAGAGCAAACGAAACTCAGCAAACTAATCACAAAAACAAAATAGGATTAAGTCTTTCTTAGAAAGAAAGCATAAAAGTCAGAAGGGGCCTACAGTTTCATGGTTCGGACTGGAGCTGTGGGATGGACTAGAAGCGGCGACAGAGGCGGAGCTCAAGTAGAGTAGCGGTGGCGAAACTAGAAGCCATCGAAGAAAATCCTGGTCGCCCCCAGGCGAACGCCAGGGATCCATTAATGCAGGAGGAAGTTCCGTAAGTTACACTGTGACGTTGGAACATGGATAGGTAGCATTAGTACGGTAGAGGTCTTGTTACCGGACATCAAGTCTAAGGGCTTCACCTCTGCTACCGGTACAAGGGTTTCATTTCTCCCATGTCGGTCGGTACCTTATCATCAGGCCTCCACGATCGACGCTGCTGTGAAGACAGACATAGTGGAGACTGGCAACAGAAGGACGCCCTTGCGGCGTTCCTCAGCCGGAGCTCGGGCACGGTGCTGGAGACGCTGGGCCGCCTGGGTCGGACGCCCTTCCGACGTTCGCCAACCGCAGGCTGCAGGAAGAAGTTGCATGTCGTGTCGATCCCAGGTGGGAGCCTGGAGCGGCCTTCAGGCTCCCACCACTTCACTTCTGGCACTTACCCACTACGATCACGGCACTCTCGCACTTCACATATCACACTAGGAGACCTTAAGGCGAAAGCCTTAGCTATGCTTAAGACTCAAACCATTGACCTTTAGCCTTTTCGCTCACTTAGTACCCACGTCCGTACCCGTTTCAGTGGTTTCTGTTTGTTAATTGTTTTTTCGCCGAGTCAATGTATTTTGCTGAGTCATGCTCATGACTATGACTTCTACCATTATCCTTTAGTGTTTCCTTCACTTAGTACCAATTTCAGAATATATTTCAGTGGTTTCTCTGTGTATTTTTTTGCTGAGTCATTGTCATTTTTGCAGAGTCATGCTTATGACTATGACTTCTACCATTATCCTTTAGTGTTTCCTTCATTTAGTACCCACATCAGAACCCATTTCAGTGGTTCTTGAGTGTTAATCTTTTTTTCGAAGTGACTGTCATTTTTGCTGAGTCATGCTCACGACTATGACTTCTACCATCATCATTTAGTGTTTCTTTCACTTAGTACCCACGTACCAAGCGGCTTCAGTGGTTTTTAAGTGTTAATCTTTTTTCACTGACTCATTGTCATTTATGCTGAGTCATGATCATCATTATGATTTCTACCATCATCCTTTGGTGTTTCCTTCACTTAGTGTCCACGTTCGAACCCATTCCGTTGGGTTTTGAGGGTTAATCTTTATTCGCTGAGTCATTGGCATTTTTGCTGAGTCATGCACATTACTATGACTTCTACCACCATCCTTCAGTGTTGCCGTCACTCAGTCTCCACGTCCGAACCCATTTGAGTAGTTTTTGAGTGTTAATGTTTTTTCGCTGGGTCATTGTCATTTTAGGCGGCTGTTTTATGACCTACAACACACGCATGCCATGACATTCATGTCATGAACTGTCATTTATGTTCGTCTTACACTGTTGTCATGCTATGCCAATTTTGGTACCTACCAAGTTAACGAAACGACCGTGAGAGCACCAAGACGTAGGCAGCTGTTGCATGACCTATATCACACACATATGATATTCATGTCATGACCTATGATTTATGTTCATCATACACTCTTGTCATAGTATGCCAATTTTGGTAAATACCAAGCTAACGAAACGACCATGAGAACACCAAGACGTAGGCGGCTAGATAGATAGATAGATAGATAGATAGATAGATAGATAGATAGATAGATAGATAGATAGATAGATAGATAGATAGATAGATAGATAGATAGATAGATAGATAGATAGATAGATACTGTCAAAGTGGCAAATGTTCGCCCAGAAATGCTTCGCATTTAAAACCATTTAAAACGTTGCGAGGCGAGAAGATGGTGAAGACTTCCGACGTGCTCGACGAGTGTCCCGTCCTGATCTCGCCGAAAACCTCCGAGCCGCCGCCAGAGGCACTGGCAACAGTCATCCACGCCGCGCGCGTTCGGTGTGAACGGGGGCAAAACGCGACGGCGTCAACAACAGTTCTGCGCGTGGTGGTAGTAGAAACCTTTATTGCCATTGATGGTGGGGGCGGAGCCCCCTAAATGGCACTTGGGTGCTCCCTTACTGTGAGGACGCACCCTTACAAAGCGAAGGAGAGCCCTTGGAGCGCAATTCTTCTCATAGCACTGGAGATGATCCGGCAGTGGTCTTGAGGGGAAGTTTAGGTCAAAAGAGTCTCCCAGTCAGACCGCCACGATCTGTGATGGGGGATGACGGAAGGTGGGGCATGTGAGGAGGGTGTGTAAGAAGTCTCCTGGTTTATCGCAAACTTTGGATGAGGAGGGGAATTGGTCTGGGTATCGTGCATGTAGCAGTATGGGGTATGGGGCAGTACGAGTTTGTAGTCGTCGCCAGTCAGCGGCCTGCGCTATGGTGAGGGATGGGGCTGGGGGTGTGCATTCCCTTCGTTCGTCCCGGTAGTACGAAAGGATATCACTGAAAGAAAGCAGGCGCTCCCCGGCCCGTAGAGGGGGCTCGACTCCTCCTGCCCGGAATGTGAGACCTCGGACTAGGGAATGAGCCTCCTCATTGCCAGGGAGGCCGGCATGTGCTTTCGTCCAGATGAGGGTTTGGGGCGCCGGGGCTGCTAGAAGCGTAGTGAGCGAGCAGCGGTGCGGGATATGTACCCGTTGGCATAGTTAACAATTGCACATTTGGTGAGTCGTGAGCTGTGGTAGGGATAGGGTTGTCCTGTCCTTCAGCTGCTTTAGGCTTCTTATGTCTACTTGGGGTGGAGTCCAGCTTTGGGAGGCGGATTGTGTAAGAATTGAGCCGGGACCACGAAGTAAGATAAACAGGAGCTCCGACTCCGGCGCCGCGCAACGCATTCGCTCGGGACAAACCATGCAACGCAAATTATATATCGCGTAGCGCCATCTGTCGAGGCGTGTGGAAAACACTCAACAGCTTGCTTCTATGTGCGCATGCGCTGAGTGGCGGAGACCGGCGGCGACGGCGGCGCAGAACCGGCAGCGCGGCACGCGTAGAGCGTGTCGTCTGCTACAAACGTTTGACCCTCGGCCGTCTCAATTTGACAGCAATCAAACACAAAAAATATATGCGCACAAATAATAAAAGCGCAAATAAACACGCGGTAGCACTTCTATGCACGCATACCAAACATTTTTAGATGTCTTTAGAGGAAACAGACGATAAATGATGGTGTACAAAAAGACACAACAGAAGTACTTGTTTTAGGGGCGAAGCTCCTTAGGGTGTGGGTCGTTCCCTCCTCTGTAGTAGTAGTAGTATGTAGCCACCTGTAGTTTTATGAAGTGTTCACTAGATGGCGTTCCGGTTCCGCTTCCACTTCCGGTTCCGGTTCCACTTTGCGCGCGTTCGGTGCGAACGCGGGCAAAACGCCGACAGCGTCGACAACAGTTCTGGGCGTTGCTGGTGCTGCTGCATGTCCAAGTTTATACAGCTGATAAAACTACCTCGAGTCGACCCCATGGCTGCTTCGCATACTACTCAGGGTTCCCCTACGGGAAGATGGTGTAATTTTCTCTCTCGTTCCCGACGCGCGCTCTCTTTATCTCTCGTCCGTAGCTGTGGTTTACCCGAATGATCCCCCGGTGCTTCGCCCACTCATCATCATTCACTTCGTGGATATGCTGTGATTTTTTTTTCACTCTACGTCTGCGCGGAAGCGAAGATGCGAAATTTTCGTCTTCCTCGCTTTCTTTACCATGTCTGCAGTATGTTTATTCATGCCTGACGGAACAAGGTATCTTGATACTTGTGCTTGAAGAGACTGAGCAACAGGACAGTGATTTGTTCCCGGATGTAAATCTGGGTATGGCAAAGGACGCGAGAAGTTTTCGCTCTTCGCGGCGCCATCTGATCTTCAACTGCTGCACCAGTGGCGTCAAAAAATTCCTGAAGGTAAGCGAGCGCTTAAGAAATGAACAAAATATGTTCGCGACACTTCGAACAGCAGCTTATTCTTGATAGTTACTTCAGCAAAGACAAAGGCGATGTCCTACTAGATGTAAAAAAAAAGTGCTTCGACTTCGAAGCGGGGCCGTTCCTTCAATTTGTTTAGGGAAGCCTGGCGTAGCTCAATGATGCTGAATGCCAGGAGGAACCAGAAGACGTCAATGCGGAAGGACGGGAGGTGCTCAATTTAAATTTGTCTACAACTACACACAGTGCAGGTGCCTTTCCTTGTCCAGAGACATGCCGTAATGTAGAGAGAGAGAAAGAAAGGGAAAGAAAGACAAGGAGGTTAGCCAGTGTAAATACCGGCTGGCTACCCTGTAAATTCTCAGCCTCGCCTTCGAGGCTGAGAATTTATGCAGACACATATTCAGACACTTTATGCAGTGCATAATTTATGCTGACACAGTTATGCAGACACATATTCAGAGCTTCTCTTGCGAAATAATAAGCAGGAAACACTGGCAGGAATTCCCAATTATTATGTTTAATGAGAATGTAGGGATTCTGCTCGCAAGGGAACCGGGCTGACACGAAAAGCACCGCGAGAAACAAAGAAGCAAGCGAAGCATCTTAGCACTTGATGCGTGCTCAGATACAAAAAAGAGTGATAAACGTCAGCTTTTGCATAAAAACTTCTTTTCGCTGTCGTCTGTCATTGCTTGAGACCACCCGTACTGCCGTTATATCGCCTTACCATTTGCTATAGTTTTTCTTTCCGTGTTAGTTTTCGTAATTTGTTTATTTTCTGTTCCTGTGCCTTGTAAAGTTCCATGTAGGCCACCTGACAAATGCCCTGCATTTGGCCTGTATAAAATAAATTAAATAAAATGATACATAACTTGTTTCTCCTGCTAACGTCACTCCGTGAACCGCAAGAGCTATGTACGCTACAGGCATCAGGGCGTCAGCAGACACATCAGCAGACGCAAACCGGAAAGGCAAGCAGGTGCCGCGAGAGAGTCCCCGCGGTTTGCTCCTTCGGTTTGTTGGGCCCGCCTCTCCGCTGCAGAGTTTTTCATCATTCGTAGCGCCGTCTGGCGAACACGCCGTGAAGCAGGAGCCGGCGTTGCAGAATGTGTCCCTTCCAGACGAGCGGAGTCGGCGCTCCTGTCTTATCTTACTCCGTGGCCGGGACTCAAGACCGCTATAGCGGTCAGAAAATTCTTGGGTTAGCACGTCGAATCGGTGATTAAGAGCAGCATTGTCTTGTGTTATGTGGGCGTCTTTGAGGGTTGCACATTCCTGGGTGAGGTGAGTGATAGCGTCCTGCAATTTTGCCTCAAAGCGAGCAGCAAAGGACTGAAGCAGAGTGGGAATGTCGTCTAGTCAGATAAGGGTGGAGGGAGGGGGCGTTGTGCATGGAGTTGAATTTGTAGAGGGTTCCGTGTCAGCCTCCATTGCTAGCGAATCAGGAGAGGAAGTAGGGTTGGAGTGGCCGGGCAAGGTATGGTCGTTGGGTGGGTTAAGGGGAGGAGGTTGAGGTGCGGTTGGAGCGGGGGTGGGTGAAATGGGAGATCCAGTGGCAAGAGCATTTATCTGGGCTTACAGTTTGGCGATGCATTGTCGAAGAGCGGCGGCTTCTGTTCGGGCTGCTGTAGCTTCTGCTTTGCCCACCGCTGCTTCCTCCTGGGATTTCGCCAGGGCGTGTTGTAAACTGGGATTCACCGTCATGGATGTCGTGTGCTTGTGAGAAGAGAGGGGTGTATACCATATTTGTTGCAATGGTTCTGTCCAGGCTTACTTGTGTTGGCTGGGCTGGGTGGGTCCGGATGACAATTGGGGAAAACTGTTCCTGGGTGGGACCGATTCCTACTGCTGCGTTTCTGGGTGGCTTGGCTGTTTCCGTGGCTGGTGAAGGTTTCGTCCCTCGCACGATCCCGTGCTAGAAAAGTGAGGGCCCTCACACAGAATGCACTTGGGCGTACAAGGAGGTCTTGTTGAGGATGCTGTGTTCCACAGCGGGGGCAAAGACTCGTCTTGAAGGCTTCGGCATACGTCGTGACGGTGACCCGGCTGTCTGCAATTGATACAGGCATCTGGACTGCCGTGGTATAGGGTGCAGCGGTGGATGTACTTGATGGCTCCCATGTACTTGATGGAGTGCAGGACTGCGTTTGCGTCGAAGGTGATTAGGATGGAGTGCGTCTTTCCCATGCGTCGGGCTGCTAGTATGGTGTACTCCGGATTCCTTCTGACCAAGTCTTGGTAGAGTTGCGTTGGGGTCTCGTCATCATAGGCGTTTGTGATGACTCCTCTGGTAGCCCCCGGTGGGGGTGCCACGTAAGCCGCGCAAGTGTAGGTTTGGTCTCCAATTGCGAGGGAGGTAAGCGTCTTGAGAGTCTCGGCTGTTCGGAAGTGTGTTGTTGCCATGGTGAAAGTATTGTTGGTCGGGTGGGTGCGCAGGCTGAAGTCGTCCAGGTAGAGTGATTCGCAGCTGGGTCTGCACTGCCTTCCTAAGTCGAGGTGTTGGGACGTCTAGAAGTCGTAGTTCACCTCGCGGGCGAACGACCACTCGAATAGCGTTGGGTGGGAGTGGTGGCAGCTGCTTGCTACGCTACACTGTGAGGTGCGTCTCCTTGGTCGCAGGTGATAGGCAGGCCGGCGTCTTGCCGCTGCGGGTGGCGGCTGCTGCGTCGTGCGCTGCGTTCCTGGTGTTCAGGTTAGCTGCCTCGGAGGTAGCGTTGCCGGAGTGGTGAGGTGGTTTCGGCGAACAGGCTGGTCGGGGGTGGAGGCTTTATACAGCACTGGTATCCAATCGTCTGACTGGAGCTCTTGTGCGGTTATGGTGTGGCTTTCAACCGTTACTTCCATCATAATGGCTGGCGTCGCCGGCAGTGTTGGCGGAGAGGTAGAGTCCGGGTGAGGCTTAACTGGGCCGCTGAGCGTCTCGGTCCGATAATTGTTCTCAGCACAAAAAAAGGTCGGAATTCGCCCGGAATGGGCGACTTCATTGTCTTTCGTAGGCACTTATGTCGCTTCTCGAAGCAGATTAGTGGCCGTAGGAGAGATTGGGTAGGAGCAGCACGTACCGTTTGCCGGAGCCGACGTTGCAGGCATCCGCTCGCGTTGGCCCCTACGCGGCGTCTCCCAGTTCTGCGCGTTGCTGGTGCTGCTGCATGTCCAAGTTTATACAGCTGATAAAACTACTATTCTTGCTCCGTATAGCTACTATAGCTCCGTATAGCTCCGATAGCTACTAATTTGCTATCGCAATTGATGCTTCGCCTTTTGGGTGAAACTGCGACATTTTTTTTCCTCTCTCTCTCTTTGTGCTCTTTCCAACCTTTATATCCCTCACCCCAGTCCAGGGTAGCCAACCAGAAGCCCGCCTCTGATTGACCTCCCTGCCGTTCCTCTCCCTCTCTCTAAAGCTTTATGGACAGCAGTTAAGGACAGCAGGTAACCCGCCGTGGTTGCTCAGTGGCTATGGTGTTGGGCTGCTGAGCACGGGGTCGCGGGATCGAATCCCGGCCACAGCGGCGGCATTTCGATGGGGGCGAAATACGAAAACACCCGTGTACTTAGATTTAGGTGTACGTTAAAGACCCCCAGGTCGTCCAAATTTCCGGAGTCCCCCCACTACGGCGTGCCTTCATAATCAGATCGTGGTTTGGCACGTAAAACCCCACGATTTAATTTTAATTCTATAACAGTAGTTTTCTCTGAACGCATAGCATAAGTGCTGCATAACCAGGTACCTGCAAAATGCTTCGCATAACATGGATTCTCACAACGCGTGGCATCTTCACAAGTTTTTTCTATCCCATAATATGAGGCACATTAACGCCCTGGAAACTCTGCTTATGCTTGTATTTGCATTATGAGCTAACAAACGCACGGCGCAAATAAATTCCTTCTTGTAGATTGGAAGCGTTGTTAGGTTGCCTAAAGTACCGAAACAACCCCACGCCAAAACAACGTCAGACAGCTGTGCCACTCGCATGGCAAAGGGAGATAGAATGCAATCATAAGTGCAGTAGCCTTCCGGCTTAGATTATAATATCGTCGCTGTTAGGCTAGTCGCTGTGTCTCTTATTGGATATTCTTGTCATATTACATGGAAGTGCCTCAGATCATCGTATTGTCATCAGCATAGCAAATTAGTGCTACCCGTCCGCTAAGGGTTATAGAATGCAGGCCATTGACGCAAATTCAAAATAAAAGTGGTCCCTTATCTTGAGTTTGCGTCAATGGCCTGCATTCTTATACCCTTAGACCACGGGAACACTAATTTGCTATGCTGATGACTCTACAATAATAATCACCGGTAAAATAACTGACTATATACAAAGAATATCTGGCTAAACAGTGCCGCTGTTATTAGAATTGACAAAGTGAAATTCCTTACTTGTAAGTACAGCAAAAACAAAAGTAATACTCTTCAGGTCAAAGTCAGGTCAGGTCAAAGAATAAAATTGTATACTTACCAGTGACTACACTCGGCCATAATGTGATTCCAAACAGCAGAATGCATGAAGGTGCTTGTCGTACACAATCTCAAGTACTTTATGTGGGGATGTCCACATCCCTGATACTCATAAAAAACTGCGCAAGACCACGGGTATACTAAACAAATGTAGACATATTCTGACTCAGCGTTTAAAACTACTACTATATTTTGAGCTATCCCATATTTTCATCCGTTATACGGGACACAAAAACACAAACGAATCTGAACCTACTGTTTGTAAATCAAAAGTTCATGAGAATAACTGCAAACGTTCTGTATAATTTTCATGCGTAATAACTGTTTAAACAATTTAGGTTAATAAATGTAAATGATTATTAACACTCGGGTTTATTGCAGCCATATTACTCAGCCACCAAAAATAACGATTCATTTTGCAGCGATATTTCACACTTAATCGAAAATGTTCCCGTTTACAATACGCGTCGCCCCAATATGTGGCAAATAATCGCACCTACTTCTCACAACACCTATGTTAAACAATGAATCACGCGTACCCTCCCAGAAGCCTTGCGCGATAGTTTTGTTAGTAAATCTGTAGAGGTGTCACGGCTATAAAAAATCAGTGCGAGATTATTTTCTTTGAAATATGTTTTATTTATTCCAATATTCTTGGTTGCGTTCCTTTGTATTTTGTAAAATTATTATGTTTTCTTGTGAATACACTCACTGTAAATATGTGTAACAGTAATCATGCGTGTACAAAGTGTTAGCCACCCCACCCAGCTGCTGATCTCAGTAGCTTTCTGTGGCTTCTCTTCGCTTCTGTGTTTTGCTTAGCGAGAAGAATTTCACTTCAAGGAAAATAAATTCAGCTCGATTCAATAATATTCTTCGCTGATTGTATGCTTTCTTTAAATTTCCAGTGGACATGATAGAAACTGAGGTTAGTGTTTCTATGCTACAGTATAGCAAGGCTTGGGAGGGGGCTAAGTGGAATTCTATAATGAATAGACATTCTCTGGGTATAATGAGGAAAATGTTTAGAGGCTATGCTGTAATTTAGAGCAACTCTTTCGGCTGCTCTAAGTGTTGTTTTATTTTCTACTACATTTTCACTTGTACTTGGTTATTGTTTTGTTTCATGACATTTGTTTATGGGCTGTCACTCTCAAAATTCTGAGGAGCTGTAGAAACTTGGACATGTAGCAGCACCAGCAACGCGCAGAACTGTGGTCGACGGCGGCGGCGTTTTGCCCGCGTTCCTCATTCGAGGAACGTCGAAGCGCTGCGTCGCAACAGAAACATTACATTTGGGTTTTTGTGTTGGAAAGAGAAAATTGGGCATGCATAATATACACGGTTGGGAATACACGTATTCTCGGATGTTCCACGTGGGCTTTAGAGATGTCTCAGTTGACCGACTCAGCCACAACGTACCAAATCAGATGTCTGCTGAAGTTTTCGCGACCACGTATAGCAGGAGCGCGTCGTGAAACTTAAGATGCGTAGAGCCCCGCGTCAAAGGGTGATAATGGAAGTAAGGAATTTCACTTTGTCAATTCTAATAATCGCGGCACTGTTTCACCAGATATTCTTTGTATATAGTCAGTTGTTCTACCGGTGATTATTATTGTATGCACTGTCATCAGCATAGCAAATTAGTGTTACCCGTGGACTAAGGGTATAAGAATGCAGGCCATTGACGCAAACTCAAAATAAGGGACCACTTTTATTTTGAGTTTGCTTATCAGCTTAATGTCTTATACGGGTTCTATTTGGGCCCAAGATATTAAACTTATTTTTGGAAGTCGGCGGAGCGCTTGAAGCCTGCTTCACCTCCACTGCGGGTCGGCCCGATGTTGCACTATCTCCGGGATCGGCCCACGCTCACCTAGGTGAGACTTCTTTCAATCAAAATAGAGAATGCGACAGCGCTCCAGCGACACGAACTGCTGCGGAAGCGGGTGCAACGTGAACTGATGAGGCAAGCAAACCACTATTGGTAGCGGCGCCAGGTGCGCTGATGGCGTTCCGACCCGAAGCCACGGCTGCTCGACAGTTCTGCCTTACTAAAGGTGTGCCTAGTGCGTGCCTGATTGCACACGTCACGTGGTCGCAGAGACGCGCTCGTACCACTGCTCGCGCGCGTTCGTCGTCGTCTTCCCCAGCTGGCTCCAATGCCGCTGATCATGCCAGCGTTCCCATACTGCCCCTCGCGCTCGTGCCATTTCTCGCGCGTTCGTCGTCGTCTTCGTCCACAGTGGACGAAAACATTGCTGCTGGCGCTATCTTGAAAGCGATTGTCTTACGCGAAGGACGGACGCTCGGACAGTTTTCGTGTTGGGTAATCATAGAAATGCTTACGCATTTAAAAAATGGAGACGCCCTTCCACTCTGTGAAGGTTGATGACCAGCGAAGCTGTAGCACAACACACAGGGTTAGACAAGGGTACCTCTATTTATTTTCTTTATTTGGTAATGGTAGTGACGGTAGCTTTTTAAATACTGTAATGCACAGTGATTTGTTCGATTACAACCTTAGACAAAATATTGGCCAAAGTTAAATCTATCCATGACCGTTGTTGAGTAGTTGAGTGAATTGGATTGATGTCGCACTTCAAACCAAACTCTTCTAGCACAAATTGAGGGATCGATTTCTTGTCTAGCTTTTAAATACCCACATTGAAGTATCCAACGATGATCACAGGGGTAGTGCCATCGCAGCTAACCCATAAAAGTGCGTGGTCATGAACTTCTCCATATCACACTTTTGTGCGCCTAGAGACATATACATAGTGGATATCACAATTCCGTTTTTCGCTTGTATGGCACAGACATCCCCACAGTCTATGACATTGTCCTCTTGCGAGTCAAGCGTGTATGGTTGTAAATGCGCTTTTTTCTTCTGCGCATATGGCAATGCCTCCTGTTCGTGTGTGCATGTGCCATTCACAAACGATTCCAAAATACTCATCGGCTTGAAACAATGCATCTTGATTTATTCATTTTGTTTATTATTATTATTATTATTATTATTATTATTATTATTATTATTATTATTATTATTATTATTATTATTATTATTATTATTATTATTATTATTACAGTGAAGCTGTTAAGGGCTCAGTCTTCGATGGTCGTGTCCGGATGTAGACAAAAGTCGCTTTTTCGCCCGAAAGGCGAAGCATCAATTGCGATAGCAAATTAGTAGAGAGCAATTCAGAGTAGGGATAGTAGTTTTATCGGCTGCATAACCTTGGACACAGTCGCTTACTAACTGAATTAACAAGCGTGGTGTCAGCGCGCACAAGCAAACATGAATAGATCACACTGAATGACCGCAGACAACGACTGTGAAAACGCTGGCAGCGAGCAAAGGTTCGTGCGGTCTATCGCTTCAACGGAAACTGAGCGGCGAATGCAGAGCGCATACAAAGGTCAGAGCGGTGTGGAGATAAGAGACGGTGCGGGCGACCGCCACAAGCGGATAGAGTAGAAGCTGCCGCCCCCCCCTCTCTCCCTCCCGCGCTGCCTTCCCGCTTTCTTGCCTTGGCGTGGGATATTGAGTGGCGAGTTTCCCCTTGTGGCCTGTTGCAAGATAAGCATTTGGTGCCGCAGCACAGCGTTGTTGTTCTATTGTTCTTTCCCAGCAGAGGCAAGCTGTAGCGCAGGAAACCCAGGAATTGTGTGCTATAAATTTGAAGTATAGCTCACACAGTGCACCCCATGACTTCCCTGCAAGAAATCCTATAGGACGTAGGGGATCATGGTCTTTTGTTCAAACAGCAGACTTTTGAACTCCAGGATGGGACGCAATCTATTCTTACTCCCACAACGCGGTGGATTTTCTTATTCCATATCCCATGTAGATTAACACTTATGAAGTATGGTCTTATTGCCAGAACATGAAAGCAACCAGTGAGCACTTTTTTTTCAGATGACAGCTCCGACAGCCTCCAAAGTACTCAGATGTTACTGTGGCCGTTTTATGGAGCCTGCACATGCACGTGGATACGCGTCGTTCTAGATATCCAGATGCAGATATCGCTTGTATAGATTGACAAATGAACGGATACTAAGATGTGACTGATACTAAGGTGTTGTCGAGGCATTGAGAAAAATTTCACCGCCCATGCACCCCGTACAGACAGCAAACCAGCGAAGCTGAAATGTGCGGACCCGGTAGCGACTTTGCAATTGCTAGTAGGTACAGTGGGGGCGTGGTATTGCGGGTCAGGTGACTTTCGCTTGACACGTGTTGTCATGGCAATCGTGGGGCTCCTAGGTGCCTAGGGACATAAGTGCTTAGGGACTTTTGAGGAACTGGTCTCCGCTGAGCGTGGCTCTCATCTCCAGGACCGGGCGCAACGACCTTGCCGAGTGCAGCTCCTACGTGCGTAGGGAGCGAATCGTTTAGGGCGCGTCGAATGTCTGGCGGTGTCTGGCCTACGCCGGCCGCGCTTTTTTATTGTAGCGTCTGTTCTAGTCGTGGAAATCGTGGTGGAAAAGCCACGCTCAGTAACTAGCAGCCGCCGCGCCAGAGCAGTGCCTCAAAAGTCCCTAAGTGATTATGTCCCTAGGCACCTAGGAGCTACACGATTGCCATGACAACACGTGTTGAGCGGAAGTCACATGACCCGCAGTGCCACGCCCCCGCTGTACCTACTAGCAATTGTAAAGTCGCGCCCCGGTATGGGCCACACGTGATTTCTTTCTCTCTTCTTCTTTCTTTTCTTTCTTTCTTTCTTTCTTTCTTTCTTTCTTTCTTTCTTTCTTGTTCTTGGCTCATACCCGCATATCCAATGCGGGTATGGACCACACGTGATTTTCTTATCGTTAATCGTAACGTAACTGACGAGCATGTGACGATAGTGATGTCATGACCTATCAGTCATGTAAGTCATACATTCGTACCCTTCCATGCCAATTTTGGTATATACCAAGTGAACGAGATGAGAGTTTTCGATATATGTTTTCGGTAGGTTTATTTCCGTCGGGTCGGTGGTGGCGTGGAGTAGAGGTAGAACACCCGGCCTCAAATCTGAAGGTCGTAAGTTCGAATCCTGCTCCATTCCACTACATTTTCAGGCATGGAGTGGTGCCTCACACCGGCAAAAAAAAAACATATTGCCGAGAGCTAGTGGGGCTATACTAGTTCAGGTGCAACCAAACTAGGCAGGCCCACTAAGCTTCATCAAAGCTTCATCAAAGTCACTCCCTCACCAGAACAGGAATTGGCCTCTCTGGTGCAGTATTCGGCCACTACCTCCCTGATGACTCCGACAATTAACCCATGTCCCTCAGTCCCCAGTGGCTGCGGAGCACCTGACCAAGGCGGCGGTCAGACCTGCGACGTGGCAGAGGGTGCTAAGAATCTCTGGGTCCGGACAGGCCGCCAATGGAAACTGAACCTGGCAACGTTCAACACGCGCACCCTCTCGAGTGAGGCTAGCTTAGCAGGACTATTTGATGAATTATCAGGCCTTGCCTGGGATATTATTGGCCTTAGTGAGGTCAGAAGAACTGGTGAAGCTTACACAGTGCTGACTAACGGCCACGTCCTCTGCTACAGAGGTCTTCCAGATAAGAGAGAATCCGGGGTAGGATTTATAGTCCATAACAACATAGCGGGCAACATTGATGAATTTTACAGCATTAGTGAGAGGGTAGCAGTCGCCATAATAAAGCTGAATAGGAGGTACAAAATGAAGGTAGTACAAGCCTATGCCCCAACTTCCAGTCAGGATGATGAAGAGATAGAACAGCTTTATGAAGATGTGGAATTAGCAATGAGAAAGTTGCAAACTCAGTATACTGTAGTCATGGGCGACTTCAATGCAAAAGTGGGCAAAAAGCAGGTTGGCGAGCAAGCAATTGGCAACTACGTCATCGATTCTAGGAATGCAAGAGGAGAGATGTTGGTGGAATTCGCGGAAAGGAATAGGCTCCGAATAATGAATACATTCTTCAGGAAGCGCACCAACAGGAAGTGGACCTGGAAAAGCCCTAATGGAGAAACAAGGAATGAAATAGATATCATACTCTCTGACGATCCAAGCATAGTGCAGAATGTAGAAGTGTTAGGTAAGGTAAAGTGCACTGACCATAGGTTAGTGAGGTCTAGGATTTCTCTCAATTCGATGAGAGAAAGAGTGAAATTAGTCAAGAGGAAACAGGCCAACCTAGACGCAGTAAGGATGAAAGTAGACCAATTCAGGCTGGTGCTCGCAAACAAATATGCAGCTTTAGAACAGGAAGATGAAGATAACATAGAGGTAATGAATGAAACCGCAACTAGGCTGATCTCAGAAGCAGCAATTGAAGTGGGAGGTAAGGCACCAAAGCAACCTGTAGGGAAGCTCTCCCAAGAAACAAAGGACCTAATAAAGAAACGACAAAACATGAAAGTGTCCAACCCAAGAGATCAGATAGAATTCGCTGAATTGTCAAAATTGATCAACAAGAAGAAAGTAAGGGATATTCGAAATTATAACGTGGGAAAAATTGAGGAAGCCGTAAAATATGGACGCAGCATGAAATCAGTAAGAAGAAAACTAGGCATAGGACAAGGCAAGATGTATGCACTGAAAGGTAAGCATGGTAATATCATCAGCAATTTCGATGACATAGTAAAAGCAGCGGAAGAATTCTATACTGACCTGCACAGTAGCCAAAACAGCCAAGCTACTTTCGTTCAAAATAGTGATGAACCGGATACAAAAGCTCCTTCTATAACTAGCGATGAAGTTAGAAGGGCCTTGAATGACATGACCAGGGGAAAAGCGCCTGGAGAAGATGGAATAACAGTAGATTTAATCAAAGATGGAGGAGATATCATGCTTGAAAAGCTTGCGGCCCTTTATACGCAATGCCTCACAACTTCAAGTGTACCAGAGAGCTGGAAGAATGCCAACATTATACTTATCCATAAGAAGAGAGACGTTAAAGAATTGAAGAATTACAGACCCATTAGCTTGCTTTCAGTATTGTATAAAATATTGACCAAGATAATCTCCAATAGAATCAGGACAACACTTGACTTCAGCCAACCAAGAGAACAGGCTGGCTTCAGGAAGGGATATTCTACGATGGACCATATCCATGTCATCAATCAGGTAATCGAGAAATCTGCGGAGTACAATCAACCTCTCTATATGGCTTTCATAGATTACGAAAAGGCATTCGATTCAGTAGAGATACCAGCAGTCATAGAGGCATTGCGTAATCAAGGAGTAGAGGAGGCATACGTGAATATTTTAGCAAATATCTACAAGGATTCCACAGCTACCTTGGTTCTCCACAAGAAAAGTAGAAAGATACCTATCAAGAAAGGGGTCAGGCAAGGAGACACAATCTCTCCAATGCTATTCACTGCATGCTTAGAAGAAGTATTCAAGCTCTTAGACTGGGAAGAATTAGGAGTGAGGATCGACGGCGAATATCTCAGCAACCTTCAGTTTGCAGATGACATTGTCCTATTGAGCAACAATGGAGACGAATGAAAACAAATGATTGAGGACCTTAATCGAGAAAGTGTAAGAATTGGGTTGAAGATGAATATGCAGAAGACAAAGATAATGTTCAATAGCCTGGCAAGGGAACAAGAATTCAGGATCGCCAGTCAGCCTCTAGAGTCTGTAAAGGAGTATGTTTATCTAGGTCAATTTCTATTTATCTAGGTCATGATCAGGGTCAGGGGACCCTGATCATGAGAAAGAAATTTACAGAAGAATAAAATTGGGTTGGAGTGCATACGGCAGGCATTGCCAAATCCTGACTGGGAGCTTACCACTGTCGTTGAAAAGAAAAGTGTACAATCATTGCATTCTACCGGTGCTAACATATGGGGCAGAAACTTGGAGGTTAACAAAGAAGCTCGAGAACAAGTTAAGGACCGCACAAAGAGCGATGGAACGAAAAATCTTAGGAGTAACGTTAAGAGACAGGAAGAGAGCGCTGTGGATCAGAGAACAAACGTGGGTAGACGATATTCTAGTTGACATTAAGCGGAAGAAATGGAGCTGGGCAGGCCATGTAATGCGTCGGATGGATAACTGGTGGACCATTAGGGTTACAGAATAGATACCAAGAGAAGGGAAGCGCAGTCGAGGACGGCAGAAAGTCAGGTGGGATGATGAAGTTAGTAAATTCGCAGGCGCAAGTTGGAATACGCTAGCGCAAGACAGGGGTAATTGGAGATCGCAGGGAGAGGCCTTCGTCCTGCAGTGGACATAAATATAGGCTGATGATGATGATGATGATGATGATGATGATTCCGTCGGTGGGTTTCTGTGGTCGGACCACGAGTGTTTCAGCCTAGGCACATACAGCTTCGCTGTAAAAAGTCACAGTTTCACCCGAAAGGCGAAGCATTGATTGCGATAGCAAATCATGAGACAGCTATACGAAGTAAGGTTAGTCGTTTTATCAGCTGAAAAAACTGCTGCAAACATTCGCTTACTAGCTAAATTAACGAGCACGTTGTTCCGCGCGCACAGGCAAACACGAACACATCTCACACGGTGATTGCGGAGGGTCGCTGTCAGAACGCTAGCGTGATGAAGAGCGGCAGCAGCGGCGAACGAATTCCCCTTTGTGCTATAGCTCTCGTTTCAACATGATCTAGGCGCACGAGAGCCCGGCGCGCACGAAGCCATCAGCTTTCTCAGGTCAGCTGCACCTTGGAACTCACCGCAGATTGCCTCCATGGTAGGACGCGCGCGGCCGCGCTCAGCCGCCGCAGCTGGAGTATAGAAGAGGAGATGCGCCCTAACCTGGCCCTTTCCTAACCTCCCACTCGCAACGCGCACATCTCCCCGCTCGCCTCTCTTGCGCGCGTAAGACGGCGCGCACCCTCAGCAGCTTCCCCCCTTGTGAGCACGAGATGATACCGACGCATGAAGAGGGGCTTTAGAAGCCACCATCCTCGGCTCACCCGCGCAAGCTTTTGCTCGCACATACAGCATACGGCGCATGGCCGCGCTGTTATCGCACTAGGACTTTATACGTAACATCACGGTGGCGGCGAAAATTCGTTAGGAGCAAGGAATGAATGAATGAATTATTTTATTACGAAAAGGGAGGACCGAAGGTCGCGGGTGGGGGAGGAGGGACATACGAGGAGAGGTAGACACCCACTAAATGCGCGAGCCAGGCCGCTAGCAACGCCGAAGGGGGCTAATTTTACCAGGTTATTGGGGTTTTCGAGAATGTCGTTCTGTAAAGCTTGAATGTGGCAATGCAGAAAGATATTGCTGACGTCTCGATACATATTTAACGTGGGACAGTGTAAAATGATATGCTTTAAGTTGGCTTCGCTCACGGAGTGGCAGAAGGCGCATACCGGGGGGGGGGGGGGGGGGGGGCACAGGCGTCAATGCCCTTCCTTTGGTCAGCCACCATCTGCCATTTGTGAATTCTGTCAGGGGTAGTAGCTGTGTTGGCAAGTATTTTATTTATAAATATTTCCTGGGATCGACTGAGGGCGAGGTCCTTAAACATGTGAGGAGGAGTGAGATGTCTGAGTCTCTCCCTGTTAGCGTCCTTGAGGAAGCGACGTATTCGTGCCATTTCGAAATGAGAGCTTCGGCGGGAAATCCGCATAGGGGTGGTCACCAAGGTCGGGAGACCCGCGTAGGAGAGGTTGGAGACGAAAAGTTAAACTCCAGATTGTGAGGTGGCAAGACCATGCGCCACCTCGTTACCTCCCCCCTGGGCCCCCACGTGTCCCGGCGTCCAGGCGACCCTAACGTCAATGCCATTCTTCTGCTTGTGCTGTAGAATATGGCGGATGCGTAGAGCAGTGATATCTTCCACACTGGGGTCCTCAATGTCTTTTAATGCTTCGAATGAGTCGGTGTAGATGGTGGATGGCGCTGCATTATCTCGTAAGGCGGTCCAGATGGCCAAAAGTTCTGCCTGTGCAGGTACGCGTAGTTTAGTGCATAAGTATAGCGACTGGCCCCACCGGTCGAGGGTTTGTACCAGGCCAGAGATATGCGGTCGCCATCGAGTGCGGCGTCAGTAAATATTGTGTTAGCATTGTACTGATTGTGTCTGTGAGAGAGGCGCTGTCTGGCCGTAGTGGCCCCTGTTGCGAGTGGCGTAGGCATCTTGGAGGCGTAAAGGGTAGGAAAAGCAAGGGTGGTTTCTTCGCCTGTAGTGTTTCGCGGTTCTACGCGGACGCGTCGGGTGTCCCACAGCAGTGTGTCTTGGCCCTGTGTCGTGAGATGCAATCGATTATTCAGTGATGTCTGAGCATGTTTGATGATGTCGTCGATGGGTGGCAGGGGCGTTAAGTCTTGCAGTTTGCATATATTCGTGAACTTCGGGAGACCTGTAATTGTCCGAAGGATTTGTCGGTAGAGTACTTGAATATTTTTTCGGCTGTTTTTGATGGTGTTACGACTGTGCTTCCATAGGTGATTTTACAAATTTCGATGGATCTGATGAGGGTGGTGCAGGTTGCCTGCCGCGCCCTGCCGAACTTGTTAGAGACGCGCTTTATAGTGTGCAAGAGCCTGGGCCATTGCTTTTTGAGCTCAGTCGTCCAAAATTGTCCCGTATTGCAACTGTGGATGGGAATCCCAAGAATTTTAACGTGACCGTGGGTGGCCCTGAGTTCATGCTGACCAAATGTCAACACTATAGCCTGCTGTGGCAAGAGGACACTTCGTCTGCCATTGACACATGCATAGAAGTTGCGTTTTCTCAGGTGCTAAAGTGAGTCAGTTAGGAGCACGGTGGAAGAATATTTAGGTGTTGACACTGCGCGCGAGCGAGCGTCCAGATTATGTTCGGCCGCGCGCGGGCGCACCGAGTAGCTCTGCTGCGAGCCGATAGAGGGCGCCGCGGCCAGCGGTCCCAGCTTAGCGGCGCCGGCGGCTTGGCATTCCTCTGCCTCCGCTAAATTTTCGTTCATAGTGGAGTGAGTAAATCTCAAAGCGCGAAAAAAATCGTTATTTCACATTAAAGTGATAAGTGTACCGGCTTCGCTAACATGAAGGTTCCTTGTGCAGGGCGTGGATGACGTGAACACGGATCAGTCGGGCAGCACTCAAAGCACACTGAAGTTACCCTCGCACGCACAATTTGTTTCGTCCGGTCTAGCCGTTCATCCAAGCATAAAAAAATGAAAGTGTTAGCCCACGTGCTACCCCTCGTTCAGAAGAAAATAGTCACTACACCAGAAAATGTATTTCATGCTTATCGCTGCTTCCATTCACACTCAGAGAACCGTTCAATCATCGTTGCGCGAATTCAATGTGGCCCCGATATAAATTAAGAAATGAAACGGCGCAAGCTTGCCATATGCAATGCACTAGAGCAAAGTGGCTGTTCATGGCTAGAACTTAAGATGAGAATGCACATCAGCTATGTAAAAACTTTTTCAAATGGGAATTTATTAGGCAGGACGAAGGCAGGCGTCTATCTTGAATTAGAGCATCACTACCACAGTTTACTGATGAAAACCTGAGCAAATGCCCTTTTTATTCCAATTCCACCTAACATAGACCGTGTATATTTCTCATTGGGCTTTCGTCCATTGAGGACTGAGTGGCTGTTGCAAGATCTAAAAAAAAGAGGTGACTTTCTTTTTTCTTAAATTGCATATGAGAATGTGCCAATGTAAGCGTGTTTGACAATGCATATGCTACAGCCTGTCCACAAATACACTTACACCCACCACACAATAATCCCATAGATCTTTTTTTAGCATAGACACAATACAAAAAAACTTGTGCATGAAACAGCTCGATAATTTTAATAGGTGATAACCACTGCAGAAGCGTGCGGTCTCATACACTCCCACAATGGAAAAATGATGTATAAAAACATGCAAGCGTGTATTATAGACCGCACGCGCATTGTAAAAAAAAAATCAGTAGCCAGGATGGAACAAATTTGAAAATCAGGCACACATCTGCACAGAAAACAGCAGTATTTTACAGGGTGCACAAATATTTCAAAATATGCAAATGTCACGTAGCTGGACAGAACCATAATAATGTTGCTGCCGTCCCTTGGAGATACTCAGTTATTTTTTACATTCCACCTAATTAGATAATTAGTCTTATTTATTGATCAACTTCTCAATTATTATAATTAGATTAAATGTGTCAATGAGAAAATTGTAGAGCAACATGAAAGACTCCCGATACAGCTTTCTATTGCTCAATACGCGCTACGTAGAAGTGTTTTTCCGAGCATTAAAGAAGCTCACGAATACACCCAAAGTGCCTCGAGCGGCCAGTCGCGCGGCAATATTGCTGTATTCGCGGGTTTCGTTCACTCTCGGAAAACACTTTTATGTATCACGTATTGAGCAACAGAAAGTTATATTGGGTGTTTTCCATGCTGCTGTACAATTCTCTCGTTCACACTTTTTATCCAATTATAGCCTTAAAAAGTTGATTAATCAATTATGAAAATAATTATGTAATTAAGTGGAATAAAAAACATAATCTGAGTATCTCCAAGCGACGGCAGGCAACATTACCTTGGTTCTGTCCAGCTTCGTGACATTTACATATTTTCAAATCTTGGTGCGTGATAGTAAACCACCCAACTTGTACATGCAGCAAAACTTGCACAAACCACTCTGGCACACAGGAGGTTCTCTCTTCCGTAGCAGCTTTCGAGGTTTATTTGACCGTGTGAGGTTCTTTGGACAGTTTGGAAATAAGGTGGGAATCCTTTTATCCAGCGCTCCGCGTAATATGCCATCGATATCGTATCCTCTGAAAAATGCCTGGTGCAGACATGGTCGGTAGGCGTTAGAGTTCGGTCTGCCCTCAGATTTGCACGGCGCAACTGCTCTAGACGACCGCTGTCGCACGGCGCTTTGAATAAAGACACACGCTCCGCACAAGTCAGGTATCCAGAATTGCAGTTCGGAACGAAGCACTTTCTAGCCATTTCAAACGCTCCTCAGAAGGCCGCTGCCACCTTCGTCGAGGGCCCGTGGCGACAATACCCAAGCACAAGCTCATGAAACGAGCGCGAACAAAAAATGTCACAGTTTCGCCCTAAGGGCGAAGCAATGAATGCGATAGCAACACAGCAATGTCATACGAAGTAAGGTGAGCGGCCTTGGTAGCAATATGAATTGTAGTAAACATGAGCTGATTAAGTAAGCAGGTGTGCTGCGGCGTAAGTAGACCGACATGAAGAGAGACTCGATGACCACGAGAAGGCGCGTGTGAAACGGTGGTGTTGATGAGAAGCGCTTGTGTTGGTGTTGGGGTTGTTGGGTGGTGTTGATGGGCAGCGCGTGCGAAGGGACACACCTGTAGTGCTGCACTGCCGATCTGGGCAGCATTGCATGTGTAGCGTGCGTTGGAAAATGTGGCCCAACTATTACTAACTGAATGAACAAGCGTGGTGTGAGCGCGCACAAACAAACATGAATAGATCACACTGAATGACTGCAGCCAACGACTGTCAAAACGCTGGCAGCGAGCGCATACGCCGCGCAGCGGGCGAAGGTACGTGCGGTCTATCGCTTCAACGGAAACTGAGCGGCGAATGCACGGCGCATAAAGGTCAGAGCCGTGTGGAGATAAGAGACGGTGCGGTCGAACGAACGACGAGCGCGGTTGTTGGCAGCGTAGAAGTGCGCCCCCCCCCCCCCCCCCGCTCCCTCCGGCGCTGGCTTCCCGCTTCCTTGCTCGCGCGTGGGAGAGATAAGAGACTGTGCGGACGAGCGACGAGCGCGGTTGTTGGCAGAGAAGTCCCCCCCCCCCCCCTCTGCTCCCTCCGGCGCTGGCTTTCCGCTTCCTTGCTTGCGCGTGGGAGATTGAGTGCGTTCGCTCTCCGTGATAGCGCGCGTCCCCGCACGCTTCCGCTGGGGCATACGGCGCGCGGCGAAGATTTTATCTATACGGAACCTCACGGCGACGACGACGGCGACACCGACGGCAGAAATCCGGTTGAAGTGTCCATATAATTGCTATCGCAATAAAATCGTGCCTTCAAAACAGCGCAACCGCACATGCAAGCAGGAAGACGAAGCAGCGGCAGCACGCGCCTTGCCGCCCAGGCTGGACCGCATACCGCAGCGCCCTCTACGACGGCGCCGAACCAGCTGCAACCAAGCCGAACATAATCTGGACGCGAGCGAGCGGAACTTTCGCGTGCGTTGGGGGGAGAGTGTCAGCACCTCTCCTTATTCTTACACCGTGGTTAGGAGCAAGGAGGTTGGTTAGGAGTGTCCATATAATTGCTATCGCAATCGTAAGAGTTCGCGGAACAGTGTCAAAGGTTTATTTATTCACAAGTCATGCGTTGCGCAATGTGAGTTGCGAGGCCGCCTGTGATGCTGAATAAGTTAGAGATTGATTATTTAGCTGCTAATCATCAAGATTTTTGCACGTGTTTGGGCTCTGTTATATATTCGAGTTCCTGACAAGAAACCGCAGTTGCAAGTCTGCGCTATGGTGGCTAAAAGTATCTGCGCTTCTGTCGTGTTTCTCGTAGCTTGTTTATCGCGCTGTTCTTCGTCATTAGGATTGGATGGCTTTTCCTCTTACGAATAATTTTAGCGTAAGCGCTTTTTGTGAATACGACCCCAGTTTCGGTTTCGGTACCAAAGGCGTCGCATGATTCACGACGTCATGAAACGCTAGCCTGCTCCGTTCTTATACGATCGCTGCGGCTGCTAAAAGCAAGCGTTCTGGGGCTTGTATGTAGAACTTGGTGAAACTTATTGCAGCCGCTTCGCGTCTGCCTAATGGCAGAGTGCCCGCAAGATGTGACGTCGGTGACGTGCTCGCTTTCCTGTCAGCTGTAGTACGCGCTCGCTACTGCGCGTGAGTGGCGGTTCTTGCTTCGGTGGGCGCTCGAAGTCTGAGCACGTGAAACAAAACACTCGCGTCAGCGGCGCGGCTCCGCTCGTAGGGGGCGTCGTTTGCGATCGCAGAATCGCAGCACATGGAATAAGGCGTGAGTCGACACCTCATTATGAAACGAAACAATACGAGAACGAGAATTCCAACCGTTGTCCTTCTTGTAACTATACTCAAGTAGTAGCTATCGTCCCTATTGCACCGTGCAAGTTGACATTATTCGGCAAAGAAAAAATCCAGCGCAAGGTCTGCGTCCGTGACGTTTATTCTGGAGCGGTATATTTCACGCTTCGCGAGCAGCTGAAATTCGAGAAACAACACACATGGAAGAAAAGATAGCCCTGAGGTGTTATGATTAAAATGTGCAACTCCAGTTACACTCGAAAGGCCGAACACATTGCCAGCTTACCCGCAGCGTGCTCGCACACTCCCGTAACCGATCAGGGGACGCGGTAGAACGCCTGTAGCGTGGCGCCGGGAGAGTCGCCGTGTATTAGTCACGTGTGACACTTCGGACGCCTTATTTTCATCGGAGGTGCCAAGAGAGGAACCACGGAATGATAATCCGCGCTAAGCCAGTAAATTTAGCGCGATATTATGCTGATGACCGCCATTGATCCCGGCTGGATGCCTCAGCGATCGGGGCTCACTTTGGTAGCGCCAGGCCCCCGTCGCGATGCTAAACGACCAATTTATACCGCACCGGCCGTGGAATGCTCCCGGAGGACATTTTCGATCGCCTACCCGATTTGCGTTTTCCTCGCTTGGTGTCCGCGGGGAGCCGTCCTGCGATGCTGTTCCGAAGCGGGTCGCCATCACGTCATATCGCACGGGCCAAATCGCGATGATTCCTAAAGCGCCCAATGAGCGAATATCGAGAGTTCCACCACTGGCGTCTTATTGCCAGAAAGAGCTCCTGAAGTAGCGGTAACCCTATCCGACTGATCTAGCGTTGCATGACGCCTTGGGTCAGGGTGCAAACATTTGTTTGCCCTACTCATTTTTGCCCAGTTCTGTTCATTATTATTATTATTATTATTATTATTATTATTATTATTATTATTATTATTATTATTATTATTATGAGTGGGTTTGAAAGCATACGCACAATGACAGGCAGGTAGAAAAGGTGATAAGCAGGGCAGGGGCCGTATTCTGAAACGATCCACTTCGGCGATACTATCGCCTTGGTCACGCATCCGCCAACGGCGCGCGTTGATTGGCTGTTTTAGCGAAACCTCAAAATAAATAGCGCCATCTAGCAGCTCCGGTCTACGTCAATTTGACGTCAAGGTGTCGTTGGGTGCTGCCGTGAATAAACGAACACAGCTGCGTCCCACTGTGGCCGGTACACTCGAAAACAACACACTTTAGCCACTCGGCACTCGCCCGGTGCGTTCTCTCGTGCGTTGTGAAGCGTTAGAGAGCGCGTGTTCACAGTGTCTGCTGACGTCACGGGTGCGCAGCAGATTGATTTACTGAACGTGACTATTGCCGAGGCGAAGGTATCGCCGCAGTAGGTCGTTTCAGAATGCGGCCCCAGGCTGGGAACTGCCACAGGACGGGGCGCTCTATTACGCACACTATCTTATTGAATTTATGATCGTTTCTTCTGTCACATGTTTTTTTACTGTGTGACCATACATATTTATCCGCAGTCCAACATGATTAATGAATAAAGGAAATAGCAAAGGACTTAAGTGAAGCGTGGAGAAAAATTGAACGGTTTCGTACAGACATTTAGTAAATTCTTTCCCAGAAATACATGCTGGGGGGAATCATGGCCAAAAGCGGAATCAAACGCTTGACGAAAGTCATAATCCCCCACTAGGCAGAGATTGACTACGCAGAAACTAATACATTTACAATGCGATGCAATGCATTGGCATTCTACTAACGTATACAATGACAAGTTATTGCGTACCAATTTCTTTTTTCTTTTATTACAAATGCGACGGTGTTATTATCTCTATGCGCGGGCCAATAGCTGTGCTTTTGCGTCATGGACTAATGCACTCCTAACAGAATTTGAAAGTAGACAAATCCGTCGCGATGGGTAAGTGGAAATTGCTTACCCCTGATGAGCACATGGTGGTAGGTTCGATTCTCGACTCCAGCGGTTGTATTCTGATTAGGGCGAACTGCAAAAAACACTATTCGTGTATACGGTGATTTGGCTGCACGTCACGGAAGACCCCGGGTCGACTAAATTAATCAGGAGTTGCTACAACTGAGTGTCCCATAGCCCGCGTCAGTTGCCTTGCCACTTTTAACCCTACAATTTAGAACGAGTTGTTGAGCTAGCTGCTCCAGTATTCTTTGGGCAGCGACAGGACAACGTGAACGTGAAAGAACGCACCACAGCACCCGTGATGTGTGTTTTGATGTAACAGCTCACTTTGAATAAGTGTTATCACGTTCTTGGGTCCCTGCCTGTGCTGCGTACTTTAGGCAAAACAATCACACGATTTAATTCTTCGGCATTTTAGGACCACACCATGAAGAAAGAGCCCCGCGAGGATGCGACAGCATGTGTCTTGTAGTGGGTCGTTGATAGTGCTTGAGCTTCCACAGACAGGCTTGAATCAGCTAGTAACTAAGTCTTTCAAGTTATTTGATCTACTTCAGCCTCGGCATGTTCGGTCAAGTTCCCAATTCAAAATCAACACGTGATAACATCGTACCAGCGCCTACGGACCAAGCCAAGAACTTTTTGCAAATAAAGGTGGTCTCTCCCCTGGAAAGGAAAGTGAATTGAAAGTGGTGAAAGTATATACTAGCTGCTCCCGACTTCACTTATGCTATCGTAGCTAAACAAGATCGGACTTGCCGCGGCGATCTTTATCGTGTGTCCTTTATGACTCACGGAGATGTTGAACATTATTTAGTGCAGTGTCCTAAACTCGTTAAAGAGTGCAATTATTTTCGTGTAGCAGCTCACGCGGAAAAAGACGAACATGAAAGATGACATACACAGGTGCTGAACGGCAACTGTTGGCTGATTGCTCAAAGACGCGCTTTTTTAGTGCGCTTTGGTAAGCGCGCGCGCTGTGACAGCTACATGGCGAGTAAAACAAGAATGAAAACATAACAATTAAATATACGAAGATGACCATCACCGCGGTGCGCGCTCAATACCAAATTAAATGCCCAAGGAGCGGCGCGCTTTTACAGCGAAGCTATATATGGTTAGGTTCTGGTGGATCGCGTCCGCGGACACAACGACGCGTAGAACAACAAAGTGGACCAGACCTGGCGATTGTGCAGAATAGGTCTAAGCTTAATGGCACATACCCCTGTGGTCTCGGGGACCTGTAACGTGCCCTTGAACTACCCTTGTCGCACGTGGGGCCCAAAGAGACAAAAAGAATGGGCAGGAGCGATGAGCGCTGTTGCCCGAACGCTAGTCTATGATGATGCGTGTCGAAACGTCAGTGATAAATTGTGACCTTAGTTATAGTTGAAATAGCCCAGAGATAAACCTTATTAACATTTGTAAAATGTCAGTGGCTATGGAATGAAGCTGCAATTTCTCTCTACCTCAATAATTAAATTTCCGAGTGTGACAAAGTAAACTTAGTCAATATCAACGCAAAGGGCAGCATGGTTTCGAATGGGATGCATGGTGCCATTTGCATCACCAAAATTCATTGTGATTGTCACACATGATTGTCATGTAACAGTAATGTCATAAACCAACACCATCCACCAAAAATATGCAAATCGCTCAGCGCAGTGCTGTAGACCCTTAGACGGTGAAGTGACCATGCTACCAAAACAAACTGCATTGAGCATTTAAGACAATACAAAGAGAATGTGAGAAAGGCATTCTTTGTTCCGTGATAAATGTCAACAGAGGATCAGCTTTCTTGCTTGCTGTCACGTCTGTGCAGCAATTTGTGGCTACCGACGATTTATTATTGCTATAGCAACTATATGGACACCCGAAAGCGGATTTCAGCCGTCGGCATCGGCGTCGCCGTCGCCGTGAGGTCCCGTATGACGTCAACGGCGATGAAATGGTCGCCGCGCTCCGGATGGTGTATGTGGGAGTGAAAGGGCGCGAGGGACGCGCGCTTTCACGGGGAGCGAACGCACGTCGGAGAGCAAATGCGCGTTATGCGCCGTGCTCCCTGAAGGGCTGCAGAATTAAGCGTCTCTTTCCTCCTTTACAATCACCATATATAGAGAATAAATGCGACTTCTTCCGTCGCGTGAAAGGCCATGGGGGGAAGGGCAGGGGAGGCGACGTTTAGCTGCGGCACCAAATGCGTATTTATATAAAAAGTTGTCGCAGTTTCACCTGAAAGGCGAAGCATCAATTGCGATAGCAAATTTGTAGAGAGCTATACGGAGTAAATGATATTAGCTTTATCAGCTGTATAAACTTGGACATGCAGCAGCACCGGCAACACGCAGAACTGTTGTCGACGCCGTCGGCGTTTTGCCCGCGTTCGCTCAAAATGCGTGCGGCGTTGATGACTGTTGCCGGAGCCTCTGATATAAATAGGTACTTGGTGCCGCAGCTAAACGTCGCCTCCCTTTCCTCCCCCTCCCCCCCTCCCCCACGGCCTCTCGCGCGTCGGAAGAAGGCGCGTTTGCTCTACCACAGCCTCCTATAGCTCTACATATATGGTGATTGTAAAGGAGGAAAGAGATGCCTACTTCTGCAGCCCTTAAGCGAGCACGGCGCAGAACGCGCGTTTGTTCTCCGCCGTGCGTTCACTCCACGGTGTAAGATATATACATATACTCTTTAGGTGAGGACACTCGCCAGACTCGATCGACCAGATAAAGTAGCAAAGGCGCGCGCCGATCGGCCCGGTGACGGCAGCGGATACCTATCGGCAGTACGACGCAACTTCAACACAAAAAGCTTTTTATTGGTTTAATCTCCCGTTGGTATAGCAACTGGCGGTTCGCGGGAAACCCGAAATGATTTGAGTGACGCACGAAAGTAGGTCACCGGGGAGAGGGCATGCGCGCGTTTCTTGTCGGCGCACGCTCTCGCCTGCGTTCTAACTGAAGTTGCGTCGTTCCGCCGATAGGTATCCGCTGCCGTCACCGCCCCGATAGACGCACGCCCTTGCTACTTTATCTGGTCAATCGCGTCTAGCAAGCAATCCGAGAAGTGTCCCCACCTAAAGAGTATATATCTTACACCGTGGTTCACTCCCCGTGAAAGCGCGCCCCCCTCGCGCCCTTTCACTCGCACATACAGCGTTCGGCGCGCGGCGACGATTTCATCTCCATTGACGTCATACGGAACCTCACGGCGACGGCGACGCCGACGGCAGAAGTCTGCTTTTGAGTGTCCATATAATTGTTATCGCAATAAAACGTTGCGAGGCGAGAAGGTGGGTAAGATTTACGACGCTGCTCATTGAGTGTCCCATTCTGCTCTCGTCGAAAACCTCCGAGCCGCCCCTAGAGGCACCAGCAAGAGTCACCAACGCGTTCGGTGCGAACGCGGGCAAAACGCCGACGGCGTCGACAACAGTTCTGCGCGTTGCTGGCGCTGCTGCCCTTCCAAGTTTAAACAGCTGATAAAACTACTATCCTTACTCCGTATAGGTCTCTACTAATTTGCTATCGCAATTGATGCTTCGCCTTTCGGGTGAATCTGCGATAACTTTTAAAGACGATAGTCTTTCTTGGGGAACTTAAACGCTGAAAATTTGGTACACAAGGAGAAGTTTATTGTCATCTCTACATTTTTTACAATTCACAGCTGTAACACCATTCATTTTTCTTGATATACTGGTATCTGTTTACATACTATTACACACAATTATACACTAGGCATTTGTAACATAAAATTTGATTAGTTGCGAACAGTTATACAATGTTTAGGCTATTATATTGTACTTTCGTTCAAACTTGCACAGTTATACAATGTTAGTTTGGTCTGTCTGTCTGTCTGTTTGTCTGTCTGTCACCCGATTCAGCCACCACGGCCAAAGTTGGACCACTTGCTTACCGCCCACACTACTTAAACTGGTACGGCTGTTCATACTTGTGAACGTTATCGATCACAAAGTAAATATTACGCATATCTGAGGCGCAACATCACTAGGTAAGTATTAGGAGGTGTGTTTCTTTAATAGAAAATACATAGATACGTAACTCTAAAGACCCTAGTTTCTTAAGCTGCGCTGAAAATGCCATGCTATGCGCGCCGACGAACGACGTTCCCCGACTGCGCGCCGACGAGCGCCCTCTGCCATGGAGGAAGGAAACCCTCTGCACAAGCTCATGTTTCCCGATGTATTGCCAGATGGCGTCCATGTCTCACGCAGCGCCTCCTCAATTTTATCAATGCCAGCCAGATGCGGCCGATTCAACATAAAGGAAGCGCTGTCTGAGGCAGGGCAAAACATAAATGGCCGCTTGATGAAATAATGCGGTAAAATGAAATCTGTTCAAACAAACCTTCATGCCAGGACGGAAATGGTACGAGAACAGCATCACGGGTGGCCGCGGATCAGACCAGCACTCATGTAGTACGGCCGGCAGAAGACTATCGTCTTTCGACGACATTTGCAGCGAAGCACGCAGATACGCGGCAAATTTTTTACAAACAAGGAAACGGGAACATGTTAAGCGGCATAGCTTAGGCGTTGGAGTCAACAACTAGCCAGCGCTCGATGACAAGCTCGCGCTCGTGCCATCACGTCCCGTGCATTCGCGCGCGCACTTCGTTGGCGTCGTCTTCTAGCGCGACATGTCAATTCTTCCTCCCTTAGACGAAGTCTCCATAGCGGTCTGGAGGACGCCTATGTTCAGGTGGTCGCAATTTCCGGGTGGTTCCTGCTTGTGACGTCGAGGTCGACGGTTGCAAGGAAGTAGTGTCTTGCCTGTCGAGCGAGTCAGGCCTTTGAACCGCAGAACTCAACGGTGTCTCTTCTGACGTGGTGCCTGAGAGATCGTCTCATATGCTCCAATCTATCAGTGATTGGGTTACTTGTCCGGTCTGGCTCGTCTTCTTCATGTGGTTGAGGTGACGCCGAATCTTTCGTTGGTCACTTTTTACCAGCCAGGATCGTAGTCCGACGCGGCACCGTATTTCGCCTTCAATCCAATCCGGCTTTTTCAAAAATTGACGGATGAGTACTCTCTCCCCTACAGTGAAGCGACGTGATTTCGGTAATGTCTCCTGCCTTTCAGGGATTGGTATCTCCGTCTCCCGCTTGAGCAGATCAAGAGGGCATAATAGCTCTCGCCCGACAGGGCTTTCGCAGGTGTCATCACTGTGGCAGTGTGTATAGTTGTGTGTTGTCGATACAGGAATCTTGCAAGTCGGCA
>NC_051159.1:38463943-38648356 GCF_013339745.2 Dermacentor silvarum | reverse complement strand
AATTTGAACTGCGCGCCACCGGTGACGCTTCGAAGGCGGGAGCGTTGTGGCCCCCGCCCCACTCCGTCGTAGCCTTCGCAGTGCAAGCAGTGAAGAAGGAAGGCGGAGTATAGCGGAGGCCGTGTTTGATGCCAATAAACTCCGCTTCTGCTGAAACGCATTGAAGTACTTTGGGCGCCAAAGAATTTCTGAAATAGCCTATTTTCCCCTCAAATGTATTTCTCCACTTCGATAAAAAGGGTTCAGCATCACTTTAAGCAATGGCTCATACCCCCGTAAACGCAGCCTCCCTATTACTACAGAAGACAATTGAAATTCTACGCTGTGATGGACGAGCGGAATGTGAGTCAACTGTGGAAAGAAGACGACGACGAACGCAGGAGAAGTGGCACGAGCGCGTTCGCGCGGTTGCGCCGAGGGATGCCAAGGGAGCCAGCTGTGGGAAGAAGACTACGATGCTCGAGCTATTGCTGATGGTAGCTCTGTGTACATCGGGCAGACGTATTTTGGTTCCCCCTAGCCATACAGCTTCGCAGTAAAAAACGAAGGCGCTTCCTACAGCTGTCTGGGATTACAAGAGAGACAGAAGAAAGGGCGAAGGCAGGGAGGTTAACCAGAGGGAAGATCGGTATGCTACCATACGCTTGGGAGAGAGGGGAGGGGGAGGTAAAATGGCGGGAAAGTAGAGAGAGAGACAAAAAGGAGCAGAGATACACAATCACAGTCGCTCTCTGTCACCGCATACTGTCACCTTAACAGCACAGTAGCACTTACAGCAGTATAAACATTTGTTCAGGCTACAGCCGCTTGTCCAAGTCGGTGCCTTAAAGACTGCAGCAGTGCCCTCGTCGCCCTCCGCTGCGATGGCTTGTCTGAGATTACAAGGTGTACTTTTAGATGTCATGCCCCTAGAGATAAGACGAACGCGGCTAGAAATTTGGGAGTGGGAAGAGGAAAACAACATGAGTGGTTGACACTTCGCAGCAGCATCAGTGTGGCAGTTACAAGCCTGCTAAGGTTTTGCTTTGTACCTTCAGGTACGTACCCTCGGCAATGGTGGTGGGCGGTGAAAAACATAAGGCTATTACAGGAGAGAGTGGTACTGGCCTTAAGGACAAACCCCTACAAATTCTAGGATCGTTGCAGCGTCTGTGAAACCAGTGGGCTGCGCCCCATCGTAGGGGATCGCTCAGCCACAGCCAGCTATAGGGTCTCATCACCCTGGCATGCGCCTACGGTCTTGCACATGCTATGAAGGCCGCCGGTGGCAAGCTCCCTCATACTTCGCAGCAGCATCAGTGCGGCAGTTACAAGCATGTTAAGCGTTTTAAGGAACTGCAACTAAAAAAAAAATCACCAGCCCTTCCCCTGTCGAGAAAATAGGGGTAAGCTAAGCTTGTGGCAAAACGACACGTCGCATGCGTTCCGCTTCTTTGCCCTAAACTCAGGATCGGCGGCTCTTCGCTGAATTCAACTGGGCTTTGGAAGCCCTCACCTAGAATGGCGCGTCGATAACGAGCCTTTCCCGAACGAGTTCGCCCCACTGTTGCTCAAACGCAGCCTGCTCCTCGGCGCAGCGCACCACCGAGGCCTTCCCATACGGGCGCCAAGACTGATCTGAGGCGAGGGAAGCCCGGTGGAGCGCGCGCCATCCCCACTTTCCTTCTCTTTCCCTCCCGCGACACATCAAAACGATCCTGATTGGTCGCGCGCGTCACGTGATCCGGCGCCGGCTCGCTTTCCCCGCACCTGCTTCTCTGGGAGCAGTCGGGCTCTTTAGCGTGACCTCAGTGGTGCAGTCTGGTGGTGCACATAACTTCCGGTGGTGCATTCATTTGCGCGACATCAGTGGGTTCTCACAATGGACACCACCATGTTGCAAGAAAACTTCCTAGCGCTTCTACACCGTCGACTTTGTCCCTCACGGCATTGCTTCCGCGGCCTCCGAAACACATGGTCAGAGGTACCACTCAGGAAGATTGCGTGACATGCGAATTCCTGCATCAAATCACTAATGAGAAGGTTGCGTGTAGCTAGGTGGTTGCCTCTATGGTTGTGCTACTCAAGTGGCACACACAGAGACACGGACACGTAAAGATGAAACGGACAAGGACTGTGCGTACCAACAACTGGTTATTCATTTGATTACGCTCGTCAAAGATGTATTCAATGAACAGATAGTCAAAGAACAGATTGACCAACTAGTACTTGTCGAAGCACTTCTAAACATTATCTCAGTGGTTAGTGTGTCCCAGCTGTCGACAGAACAATATGACTGAGCATGACTTAGATACACAAGGGGGGCAGCGGCAGTGGTGGATAAAGTCTTATTTTTATTCGCCATATTGTGAGGGACCAGAGGAAAAGCTGCTGGAGAAGGTGGAGTAACAGTCGATTTATTCAAATATGAAGGAGATATCCTTGAAAAGCTTGCGGCACTTTAAACCAAATGCCTCATGACTTCAAATCTACCAGAAAGCTGGAAGAACGCCAACATTATACTAATCCATAAGGAAGCAGACGTTAAAGAATTGAAGAATTATAGACCTATTAGCTTGCTTGCAGTATTGTAAAAAATATTCACCAAGATAATTGTCAATAGAATCAGGGCAACACTTCAGTCAACGAAGAGAACAAGCTGGCTTCAGGAAGGGATATTCTACGATGCATCATATTCATGTCAGAAATCAGGTAATCGAGAAACCTGCTGCGTACAATCAACCTCTTTATATGGCTTTCATAGATTATGAAAAGGGCATTTGATTCAGTAGCGTATCAGCAGTCATAGAGGCATTGCGTAATCAGGAATACAGGAGGCATACGCGAATATCTTGCAAATATCTACAAGATTCCACACCTACCTTAGTTCTCCACAAGAAAAGTAGAAAGTTGCCTATCAAGAAAGGGGTCAGGTAAGGAGATGAAATCGCTCCAATGATATATTCACTGTATGCTTAGAAGAAGTATTCAAGCTCTTAGACTGGGAAATCTTAGGAGTGAGGATCAACGGCGAACTTGCAGATGACATTGTCGTATTCAGAAACATTTGGGACGAATTACAACAAATTATTGAGGACCTTAATCGAGAAAGTGTAAGAATAGGGTTGAAGAATAATATGCAGAATACAAAGATAATGTTCAAAAGCCTGGAAAGGGAACAAGAATTCAGAATCGCCAGTCAGCCTCTAGAGTCTGTAAAGGAGTAGGTTTATCTAGGTCAATTACTCACAGGTGACCCTGGTCATGAGAAGGACATTTACAGAATAATAAGATTGGGTTAGAGTGCACACAGCAGGCATTGCCAAATCCTGACTGGGAGCTTACCACTGTTGTTGAAAAGAAAAGTGGGCAATCATTGCATTCTACCGGTGCTAACATATGGGTCAGAAACTTGGAGGTTAACAAAGAAGCTCGAGAACAAGTTAAGGAGCACACGAAGAGTGATGGAACGAATAATGTTAGGCTTGACGTTGAGAGACAGGAAAAGAGCGGTGTGGATCAGAGAGCAAACGGGGATAGCCGATATTCTAATTGACATGAAGAGAAAAAAAATACAGCTGGGCAGGCCATGTAGTGCATAGGGTGGATAACGGGTGTACCATTAGAGTTACAGAATTGATACCAAGAGAAGGAAAGTGTAGTCGAGAACGGCAGAAAACTAGGTAGGGTGATGAAGTTAGGAAATTTGCAGGCCCAAGTTGGCATCAGCTAGCGCATGACTGGGGTAATTGGAGATCGCAGGGAGAGGCCTTCGTCCTGCATGGAACATAAATATAGGCTGACGATCATGGTGATGATAATGATGATGATTGTGAGGATGAGGCCCTGAATAAGGAGGCGACATCATGAAAACAATGCAATAGCTATGTCGCGACAAGAATGGTGCACCAGACAAACTGACGGGCACCGCAAATTCAGATTCGTTCTTTACGCTGCAGCCGCACTAATACCCAATGGCACTAGATACTTTATGGAGCGCACAAAAGAGGTGCGACTCACCCTGAACAAATCTTAGCAAATCAACGTATATTCACGCAGTTGTAATGAGACTTGAACGCCGTATGCCTGCAAATATCTAAAAACAGTGAAGTCTATTGTGTCTCGGTAACGCGGACGAAGAACAGCGTGTGAACTGCCTCATTAAAGCTAGAGACTCAATGCTGCACTTAGATTTTTAATTTCTGTAAAACGTTCACTTTGTTTGGCAACTACGCTCTCGACTTATAGCACTTGCAGAAAGCCACGAGCTCTGATAATACCTACATGTGAAATAAACAACGTAAAATGGAGAAGGCGGAACTGCGCAGCGGCTGAAGGCCTAAAACTTGTAGTTTACGAGATGTGAACGCAGAGAGAACAAAAAGGAAAACATACTTGCCCGGTGCGTCCCCCTCCTTATTTTTCTAGCGTGTTCGTCCACCCTACCGAAAGCATGCTTTTCAAGAAACGGCGTGCAAGCAACCGTACCAGTAAACGAGAACATATGCAGGGGGGCGCAAGGCAGGAGAGGAGCAGGCGTACAGGAAAGCGTGTGCGCTTTCAAACTTTCGAGGGTGGGCAGAACTTGTATCGTTCTCTGCCGAGACACGAGAAGCAGCTGCATAAACAACACGGGGTCGTGAATCACGCATCGAGCGCGCACCCGTGCATGCATCGCGACCGTTGCAAAGCGAAGGGCAAAGAAGCGAACAGGGTGCACTCGTGGCACTCAAAGCCCTGACAGGACCAGACCCGCCAGAATGCGGGGTAAAAATTCACCGGGAAGTTGTGGCAGCTAAGCTCAGGAAGCGCCCTCTCAACCTCTGGCTCTACCTTAGCATCAATGACCAGGCTTCTGTTCTTTTGTTATTCTTTGTTTACTAATTCGCCACATTTCTTTCTTGCTTGCTTTCATTTCATTTCATTTCATCATTCATCATTAGTACACAAATTAAGGCTTTAAATGCCTTAATTTTGTGTCTTCCTTTTAAACCTCCCTTTTCTTTTCTTTTTTATTATACCGACTTCTATTAACAATGATGGTTATGTGCAGACCTTGAATTATTGAGATATCCTAGAAAGCAGGGCAGTAGCTGTGATTCCCGCAGCATCAGCTTTCGAAAGCGTTCACCGGAAGTTTTCTTCCAGATGCGATGCATTACAGAGGCTGTGTCGCGTACATCTGTGCTGTGTGTTTAGTTCAGAGAGCCAAGTGGCTCCTTCTGGTGTTTGCTGTGAAAGTTCTGGGACTTCCGCCTTATTACAGTCGACGCCAAAGTTCGAACTTTCGCACTTTCGTCGAATGACGCGAAAGCAGCATGGGCGTCAATAGAAGTAAATGCATATCCACGTCCTGTCTGGATGTTAGTGATACTGCAAAAGTTTGAGCTGAACGTTGGTGACCCAAACCTTTACTATCCCGCTATCCTGATAACCAAAATGCTGAGACAGCGAAAGCAAAAAAAGCAAGAAAAAAAAGAATGACATGTTCGCTGTAAGTTCTAGAACGTGTGGTGCCCATTAATTTTGTCCTTTATGTGTGGTTGGGAGAATTCAATTGGCCATCTGTGGCACTACGTATATGCTGTTCAACATCGTATGCGTTTGTGTGATTTGGCAATATACTCTCTTAACTTCGTTACGTTACCACCTGGTATGCGCGTGTGGACATTTCGATATTTATTACGACATTTCGCACAATACATCGATCAGCCAGTATACTCTCTTATTCAGTGTCACCACAGAATGAAAAAGAAAGAAAAAACGTCTTATAGGTGTATGTGATATGTGAAAGCATCTGTAAGAAACCTATTCAATACCGTACTATAACGACAGCGTCGTCAGGTTCGTAGCCCGCATTTACATTGTGGCCATTCATTATTGCGACCACGCACGACCGGCTCTATTTAGAAGCACAAATAAATATAACCCACATTGTCAGGCGCGTGAAAATGAGGTCGTTCCATTTGGGGGCAAATATTGCTCTAGCACTGCCTTCCGCGTTTTTCCCCGTATAAGCCTGAAGTCGGCTCTTAAGCCATCGAGGTAAAGCACATGAACACCCGTCCGCTTCACAGAGACCATACCGCGAATTAATTTACCTATACGACATGAACAAGAAACGTAAACGCTTCGCAGACAAAAACACATTGGCAGCCGACACTCCCAGCGCTCAACATCGGAAATTGTACGTGTATCACAACAGTGGCCCGTACATACTAAAGGCAGTAACACGTGCTTAACGAAATGTAAAACCACACTGTCATTTCGCCTGTCCTAGCGCATAATGAACGCCGGCATCAGGTTAATGGCAACGTGCGTCATCAGGTTATATTCCTGAAGTATTCATATCATCCGAAAAGCCACAACCACCATCTGTGGTTTATTATTTTTTTTCATTTATTCATTTATTACTATTTTTATTTTTTTTACTTTTCGGTGGCAAATACGCGCCGCAGCCATGTCGATGGAGTTTTCGGCGTAGCACTTTCTCACCTGCCGCTTCTTCTCCTCCATCTTCTCCTCTTTCTTCTCATTCTGCCCTTTCTTCTCTTCTTCCCAAACTCCCTTCTCCTAAGGCTATGGCTGAGGTGTCCGCCACTGTGAGACAGTTACCGCCGTTTTTCTCTTCGTATTTCCACTTCCTGCTTCATTCGCCCCTCATTGTTTGTAACTCACCGTAGCTGCGTGTCGGGTGGTCACGTGGAGCGCCGCGTGAGCAGTGCCACCGCTAAGCAACACGTGTTCGACTGTTCCCTCGGCCCCAACCAATGCACTGCACGGGTGCTGCGCGGGCAGTACGTGTTCGCGTTATCTTACCTTTGGTAAGAACACGCGAACACGCACTTTGGTAAGAACACACAGACCGCATAAAATCAACTAAACTATAGACTCAATCACCAGTAGCATCCACTAGAGCGGCTCTCCGCCGTCTGAGAATTCAATCATCAAAAAGTGGCGGGAAACTTCGTCGATGCTTTTTGTTCTTTCTGTTAAGTTTTTAGAGTTCTACTTTATCTTGGTTGAAGATATTTCGCTATCTCTAAATTTGCTTCTCAAGGAACAGGAAGTGGGTGTTAATAAGGAGTGGCAGTGAGATTCATATCTTTCTGGGGTCATTCCGATTTCCAGGCGCCGAAACGAGTGCGAAACAAGTGAAGGCATATACAGGGTGTCCCAACTATCATAAAATGATAATATGATATTATTATCATATAATAAAAATATGCAAATGCCACGTAGCTGGACAGAACCTAGGTAATGTTGTTTTCCGTCACTTGGAGATACTCTAATTATTTTTGCATCCCGCCTAATTACATAATTAGTCTTAATTATTATTAAACTTCTCAAATATTACAATCATATTGAAAGTGACAATGAGAAAACTGTGGAGTAACATTAAAAACTCCTGATACTACTTTCTATTGCTCAATACATGCTACATAGAAGTGTTTTTCCGAGCGTAAATTCCCGCGGGACAAGCAGGCAGGCCCCGACCCGGGCCTGCTCAAAATTCCTGGAGTAGACAAAGAATGCTAATGACATTACCAAGCGGAGAGATTGGCCAGAGGACCTTGCCTCTGGCCCGCTACTCCACGCCTGGGTGAAAGGGTAGGGCAAGCTATAGAAGAGGATGAGGAGTGGTGATGGAAAATTACTATTTTCCGAAGCACTTGCTCTCCAACCCCTCCAACTTGATCAGCAACGCGGAACGTCAGCGCTATCGAGAGCGCTACTGTTACAACAAATGGGGAATCAACCGCTGACGAATCAACCGCAAATGAGGAAGCAACCACTGATATTGATGCGTCACCTCTAGAGCTGTAGACAGAGCTAACGGAAACGCTAGATGAACATGTTACGTAAGTAAAGAGTGCTCGGATCCTGTGGCAACGTCAGATGCTCTGCACCTGGTAGTGGTGGTGATAACATGTTTATTATTTCTTTTAAAGATACTATCCCTTGACCGAAGCCATATTGGTAAGTGGAAAAGCGGGTAGATGTTAAATAATGTTTTCGAGGTTGTTTTTTTGCATATAAAACAAGAGGATGTCAAAAATCTGGATCAGTGCTTCCGGTTTGAAAGTAGGATGTAGAGTTAGGAGCTTTTCTCTGATTTTCTGTTATTACCCATTTTCTTTTAGGCAAATCCTCCTGAAACAAAAACAAAAAGTAAAGATAAAATAGCGTAGTACGTATATACATAGTTACGCAAGATACGGCAAAAAAAACTAAGAGAGAAGGCGCCCCGCCCCACCTTTGGATCGGTCATCTCCAGTGACACAGACAAAGCTCCGCAAGACTTCTTTCTTTTTTTTGTCTTTGTGGCTGCGCTTTTGTAATGTACGCCTAGGCACGAAGCGAAATTGGAGAGGAAGTTTTTGCGGCTTACTGCGGGCAAGGACAAAAAAAAAGACAATATTGTTTTATTTGTACCATTGTGCCATTCATCCGTCTGCACTCTCGCGATTCCATGCGGGAACGATGCATAGTGTTAGCGGAATACCTAAGTGCAATACTCCAAATGCAAGGCACGGACTGATGCGGGAGAATTAAGACGAAAACTCTTGCGGAAGAACTTATTCTCAAGTTCTCTCTTTCTACTGCGCCACGAACAATCTCGAAATACGGAGAAAGCCCAATTTTAAGCTGCCCAAGCACGTATGCACGTATCAGCGTTCTCTGTACTGCAGTTAGAGAATAGCTGTTGCTTTCGTTCGTAGATATATTGCTTACCGCTTAGCTCTTTTCAAAATTACGGGCTAACAGCAAAGAAATGAGGTGTTTCGAAAACGATATTCCTGTTTTTCATAGTCCTAAGCTTTAAGATATTCGGTTTTAGCAGACGATAATAATGGAAAGATACCCATGGATAGAACTTGTTTCCTTTTTCGATGCACGAAAGCGCATGCGACCTAATTTCTACGCAAGTCCTGCCTGCATGCTCTCGAAAAGATTTCGCAAATCCTAACGATGTTCGCAGAAGAATAATACTACGCATATGACTCACCGATAGTATTACATTTCCACGGGCAAAAAAAAAAAGGGGGGGGGGGGGGGGGAACGAGGCGCGTCGCTAAAGTCGGTATGTCTGGCAGCTTACCGCACGCTGTGTCCTAAGAGCTCTTGCAGTCCGTGCTACGGTCTACAGCCTAACCCTTGTTTGGTGCAGCAGCAACAATTCTGGTATCGATGGTATCGATGAGGCACCGATTGTTATTGTTCTGATTTCGTAGGTATACAAGTGCAGCCGTACTACATATACGTTCTAGCTTTCTTGACGATTCTTATCTTGAATGCGAGAGCATTTATTTGGCTACCTACGAGGAGTCGAACCCGAGACTGCAGGAAAACTTGGTGAGTGTAATAATTTTTTTAGACGTACAGTCAACCACAAAAGTTTACGAACCACGGATTCTCTTCTTCTCTTCTTCATTACTACGCTGGCGATGTGGCTCGCCACATCGCCAGCGTAGTAATGAAGAAAAACGTTGAATTTCCGAGCAGCCTGTAGCAGCAGCCAGTAAAACTGCACATGACAATGTTGTTAACATATTCTAGTCGAGGTCAGAAATGCAAATACCAGGCTGCGTTGGGAGGCTGCGGAGATGTTCAGCTTTTTCTCAGATTTCATGGTCCGTAATATTTTGTGGTTGACTGTACAAGCTGATAAAGGGAGCAAACTTTGAAAGAAGGACTAGTGTTTGAAAGAAAACCTAGAGTTTCTTTGCTTCACCACTTAGTAGCTGTCAAGTGCTCGTCTAAGGCGTATGCAGAGTCCGTAAGGTACAGATGACTTAAGGCACTGTGATAGCTCGATTACGTTCCCCCAAGAGGCTGCCCTTTTGTTTGCTGGGAAAGTGAAGTGGACATGAATACATGTGATTGCGTTACACTTACGTTTTAATGATAAATCTAACGCTTAGCAGCAGGAGCGCAATGACTCTGCGCCAAGAAAGCCAAAACTTGCGAAACAATGCTCAGCCCGAATGACTCGGTGTGAAGTAGAACGAAGGACAGGAGGGAAGACGAGTGTTCGCAAGCGAATGGCATCCTTTTTCTTGTTTCGGGATTTCTTTCAGATATAAGGCAGATCTCCATCGCTAGCTGTTCTTATTCCACCCACTCACATGTTCCCACCGACATCCTGAACCGAACAAATAGAGCTGGGAGCCATCTCGCCTTCAAAGCACTCGGGCAGGCTACCATGGTCATCGCCACTTCCAAGTGGCTTCGGGATGGAATTTGTTCTCAAGAGCCTCGTCCAAGGATCTCCGATGTTGTAATCTCACCGCGAATGTACATGGACCAGGAGCATCAAAATGAGGCACAGACGTTCATGAAAAACTAAATTACGAAGTCTCATAAAATACACAGTGAGGAGTATACCACGAAAGTGCGACGTGGGTGATCTGGCTTTGCAATGAGCCTCTCGGAATTCAGTAGTCCGACTTCTCCAATCAACGAACCTGGAGAACGCCTCACGAACTCGTGCTCGGACATTTCATTCATTTCGGCGGCATGCTCACTCGTTTACGGGCCGAGCTGCAACGTTATTATTATTATTATTATTATTATTATTATTATTATTATTATTATATTATTATTATTATTATTATTATTGGAGAGAAGAATTCCGCTTTTTTCGGGCTCTCTGTAAACGTCTCTATAAACGGGATCAAGACTCATATATGGCATTCTTGGAAAAGAGCGCCTCCGACCGGCCGGCAGAATTTTGGAAGTATATCCGTAGCGCTTCAATAAACGTGGAGAGAGTTTTCGCTTACTTGACTCTAGAGGGGCAGCTATCGCGGATTCAAGTCCAAGCTGTCGATTCAAGTCCAAGCTGTCGCGGATTGTTTTGCAGCCCATTTTTCTCCCTCATATTAAGGTGCAGGTTTCAACGCTGGTGTCAGTCAGCAGCACACGACGGTTCCTACATCTAGTGCGGTGTTGTTTGATGAAACGCTTCTCCAGCAATGCCTTAAGCGCTTGAAGCCTTCCCTATCCTGCGGCCCTGATGGCATCCCCTTCGCAATTCTAAAAGCTTACGGCAGTACATTTGCTCAACTATTGACATCTATATTTAATAACTCCTTGACTACTTCCACTTTCCCTCACATGTGGAAAACTGCTCGTGTTTTTCCTGTATTTAAGTCTGGATGTAAATCAGATGCCTCGAATTATCGCCCAATTTCTCTTCTCTGTGCTACGTCCAAGATTTTTGAGCTTGCTCTTCACAACATATTGTCTTTTACTGTGAAGAACTCGCTCATTCCGAATCAGCATGGATTTCTCACCGTGCTCCACTATCACAAATCTCGCAAGTTTCATGACACAGATCTCCACGCCGGTACTTCGAAGGGGGCAAGTTGACACCATTTACTGTGATCTCAGCAAGGCTTTTGATGTAGTCAGCCACTCGCTGCTTCTGATCAAGCTTACGCACTTTGATGTTGAGTTGTAAGTGGTGAATCTCTTGCGCAGTTATCTTCTTGATAGAACGTGTTAACGTCAATGGCCAAACGTCTTCTTCGTACATGGCAACTAGCGGCGTCCCTCAAGGGTCAGTATTAGGGCCACTCTTTTTTAATTTTTATAATGACGTTCTTTCTGTTATTCGGAACTCTTCTTTCCTTCTATATGCCGATGACCAAGATTTTTAGGAAAATTTACACTGTTGATGACTGTCGCGCCCTGCAGTCTGACCTGTTTTCCTTTTCTAAATGGTGCAAGGATAATAACCTTACCTTGAATGCTGCTAAGACCAAAGTCATGGCTTTCACACACAAAACAGCAAGTATTTCTTTTTCTTATTCTGCAGATTCTGCGCCGTTGTGTAAGGTCTGCGAGATCAATGATCTTGGTGTACTTTTTGATGCAACCTTACACTTTTCGGCTCAAACTAAACGTGTTGCAATCTGGGGTATGCGCTCTCTTGGTTCTATATGCAGACTATCGAGGGAATTCAAGTCTCCAACACCGTTCCGCAAATTGTACACAACCATCTGTCTTCCTCAGCTCAAATATGCGTCGGTCGTCTGGAATGGCTCTTCTAGATCCAACAGTGACATTATAGATTGTGTCCAGAAAAAGTTTCTAAGCATATATAATCACCGCTTTGCAAACCTGGACATTGCACCCTGTACTAGCACTGTTGGATTGTTGTCATTGCCCTCACTTCGCGACCGACGTAATCGCGCTGACCTGTTTCTCTTCAAACTCCTTCACGGTAACCACACGCGCCCCGAACTACTCAGCTGTGTCATGTTTCGTATCCCACGTAAAATCACCAGAGAACAGAGACCTTTCCATGTCCCTGCCTGTCATCACGAACACTCATCTGTCCACAGGATACAGAGTCTATAACGCTTACTTTCATGATCTTGATATCTTTCATAACGCCTTGTCATCGTTCTTTTTCCGAGCTTTGCCTTGTGTTATAATTTCATGCATTGTTCATGTGCCCTTCTCCTCCTTTTCTTTTGTATTTACTTTGCGTTTTCTTGTCCGTACTCTCTTCTTTTCATAATTTATTATTTTTATTCATTTGTTTTTTCATGATTCTCCCGTACAGTGTTTTGTTTTTTGGTTTGTAATGTATGCGTGCGCCAGCACTCAGACCTTAGTGTTGTTCCTGGGCACGTTAAATAAACATGATTATTATTATTATTATTATTATTATTATTATTATATTATTATTATTATTATTATTATTATTATTATATTAACTATAGTTAATCAAGCTAAGTTTGATAATCTTGTCGTTTCGTTTGACTGGGCATCCTTAACCAAAGAAGATTCGTCAAGCAACGTGTATGAAAGATTCTGTACGCAGCTAAAAAATTTTGAATTACGTTGCACACGGTTAGTAGCTAAACCAATAAGAAAGGGTCACTGCTGGATGAACGCGGAAATTCTTGCTGCGATTTCGTATCGAGATACCCTGTGGAAACGCTGTAAAAGAAATCCGAGAAACCAAACACTGCGATTAGAATACAAGTCGGCAAGAAATAGAGCTGTTGCTCTTCTGCGTGGCGCCAAACGCCGTTACTTCTTTCATACGTTTCAGCAATCTTCAAATAATGTAAGCAAAACTTGGTCTTTGGTAAATCATCTCAGAGGGATGAGTTCCAGTAAAGGGTCTGTTTTCGATTCTTTTCAGCAACCTCCCACTGCAGTGGCGGATGCTTTCAACAGGCACTTTGTAAAAGCATCCCTAAGCGCTGTTTCTTTATCCACAAACAATCGGTCGTTAACGCATTCCATATCTGAGTCAGCTTTTCTTCCGAAATTTTCGAAGTGTGATCTGGAAGAAATTCTTTTCAGTTTCCGTCCTAACAAGCCCACTGGATATGATGGAGTATCATTACACATCATCCGGAGGAATTTCAATGTTCTGGCAGATATTATTCTTCATATCTGAATGGGTTTTTGGAAGGTGATGAAATTCCGGCATGCCTAAAAACGGCAGTTGTTTTACCGCTACATAAGTCAGGGAAGAAAGATAAGATTGAAAACTATCGGCCAATTTCTATCTTACCGGTTATTGCTCAGGTCTTAGAAAAATTTCTTTTCCACACTATGTCTTCTTTTCTTAACAAATTTTCTATCCTGACCGATCGCCAGTTTGGTTTTGTTTCTGGGCGCGGTACTGTTGCACTGCTTGAAGAATTTGCAGACGACCTGTTCTCGGCATTCGATCAGAATCTTTTCACGTGTGCTCTCTTCTTAGACGTAGCGAAAGCGTTTGACACCCTGAACCACCAAATCTTGTTAAGTAAACTGTATTTTTTGGGATTTCGTGGACCCTTTTACAACATTCTCAAAAATTACTTGAGCAACCGATTTCAAGTGGTCGCTACTGATGATAAGGGCGTTTTCAGTTCTAAGTTGTCGCTGAATGCGGGTGTACCGCAGGGGTCAATTTTATCGCCATTGTTGTTTAACATCTTCGTTAATGACTTTCCTTTGGCGATTTCCAAATGTTCTGTGTTCCAGTATGCTGACGACACTGTGTTACTAGCAAAACATCTATCTTACAAAATGTCAACTGAAATGTTGCAAAATGACGTGTACAATGCGATGCTTTGGTTCAGTAACAATGGAATGGCTGTCAATGCCCAAAAAACACAACTGGTATGTTTTCGCTCTCCACTCAAGACTACTGTGATTAACTTGCCTCTCTACTTACATAAGTCTAACTGTGTTCCTTGTAAGTGTACTCCTATTCCATACGTAGATTGTGTTAAATATCTTGGAATATTTTTCGATAGCAACTTATCATGGCAACATCACTTATCACTCATTTGTTCAAAACTGAGGTCAGTCGCTTGGCTGATGTTTAATATGAAAAGTATTGCGCCTCTCTCTGTAAAAAAATTGATTGTGCATGCATTGGGTTATAGTGTATTGAGATATGGTATTACGGTCTTCGGATTCTGTTCGGATCGTTGGAGATGCAGGGTAGACAGGATTATAAAAAATATCCTTATAAATGTTGCCTACAATTCCCAAACAGTAACAGCTGCAAATATCTTCCGTGAACTTGGTCTGCCTAATTTTCATTCTTTGCTCGTTGAAACAGTTGTCATAAAACACTTTTGGACTTCCGCTTTCAAACAAAAAAATACCTCCACAAGGGAACTTCGTAAACACGTCCGCTATATGGTTCCTCGTTCATCCACAAAGTATGGTGCGGCCAGACGCTGTGCATATGTGCCGGATATTTTAACAAGTTACCGAATGAAATTTTTAACGCTACTTCAAAAAGCATGCTGAAAGAACTATTGAAGGAGTCATGGTGAAACTAACTTCCACAACACTTTGGCATCATAATTTTCACTGCTTCAACTTCTGTTTCACGTAGAATAACCAAATGTTATCTTATTTTTTTCTGGTCATTTTTTCTTTGTCTTTCTGTCTCATCAACATCTTTTTATTTACCGTTTGTATCATGTTCATGGCACGGTCCTACAAGCCAATTGAGGCTTAGACCGGCCTGTTTGTGTTGCTCTGTATTTTTTGGTGAATAAACATTATTATTATTATTATTATTATTATTATTATTATTATTATTATTATTATTATTATTATTATTATTATTATTATTATTATTATTATTATTATATTATTATTATTATTATTATTATTATTATTAGCATCTCTTTTTCTTATTCAGTAGATTCTGTACCATTGTGTAAGGTCCGTGAGATCAACGATCTTGGTGTGCTTTTTGATACAACCTTACACTTTTCAGCTCACACTAAACGCGTCGCAATGCGGGGCATGCGCACTCTTGGGTCTGTTTGCAGACTGTCGAGAGAATTCAATTCCCCTACACCGTTCCGCAAGTTGTACACAACAATCTGCCTTCCTCAACTCGAATACGCGTCGGTCGTCTGGAATGGCATTTCTAGATCCAACAGTGACATTATAGATCGGGTCCATAAACAGTTTCTAAGCATATATCATCACCGCTTTGCTAGCACGGACTCTGGGCCCTGCTCTAGCACTGTTAGATTATTGCCATTGCCCTTACTTCGCTGCCGACGTAATCGTGCTGACCTGCTTTTCCTTTTCAAACTCCTTGCGGTACCCTCATGTGCGCCGAACTCCTCAGTTGTATCACATTTCGTATTCCGCGCAAAATCACCAGAGAACACAGACCTTTCCATGTTGCTGCCTGTCACCACCAACACTCAACCGTCCATAGAATACAGAGTCTCTATAACGCCCACTTTCATGACCTTGATATTTTTCACAACTCTTTGTCTTTGTTCTGCTCTCAGCTTTCCGTTGTTGTGTCTTAGTTTCACATATTGTTCAACTTCCCTTCTCCTCCTTTTTATTATGTATGCATTTTGCGCCTTTGGTTGCATGTATGTACACTTTTCTTTTCAAGATTGTTAATTTTTTATTCATTGTTTTTTTTTTTACTGATATTCCCCTGTTGTATTTGCTGATATTTTTCTCAACTCTATGTCTTTGTTCTGCTCTGAGCTTTCCGTTGTTGTGTCTTAGTTTCACATATTGTTCAACTTCCCTTCTCCATTTTATTTATGTATGCATTTTGCGCCTTCGGTTACATGTATGTACACTTTTCAAGATTGTTATTTTTTATTCATTGTTTTTTTTTCGCTGATACTCCCCTGCTGTATTTCTTTTTCTATGTATACGTGCGCCAGCACCCAGACCTCACGGTTGTTCCTGGGCACGATAAATAAATGATTGATTGATTGATTGATTGATTGATTGATTATCGAGCCAGGCAATATCTGTAGCGAAACGCGCCCCGCGACCGAAAGCCATTTTTGTGTCCAGGCTTTCTCATAATACGACGTCTGCGGATCTGAGTGCTCACCTGTCAAACGTCGGAGCACCGCCGATTGCCTGCAAACGCCTCAAGACGAGGCATAATTCGTATGCCTCATTTCTCGTCTGCGCTGATGAAGCCGTCGACGATGAAGCGCTTAAGCGCCTGAACGACCCGTCTATGTGGCCAATGGGATGCCTGTTCAAGCCATTCCGCGGGGTGCTACACGACGGCATGCTTCATGCTTCAGAGAAGACCGCAACCGTATCAAAGTGGCGTGTAATTTGGACATTTTTTACCAAAACGCTTGTGGACTTCGCACCAAAGCACGTGAATTTTTTGCAATGTAATCTCACCTTCTTTTCCGATTTTTGTTATTTCTGAAACTTGGCTGTGTGGTGACATTTCGTCTTCAGACTTCTTTCCACCGCACTACAACTTCTTCCGCAGTGACCGGGATTTCAGTCGATCTCAACAAAATGGTGGTGGCGTGCTGACTGCAGTTGACAATTCACTGAAATGTGTACGGCGCATCGATATAGAAAGTCTACGGGAGTCGATATGGCTAGAAGTCAGCCTAGCCCGACGTGAAAAATTGTTGATTGGATCGTTCTATGTACAGCCGAATATTTCCCCTGTTTTGTATGATGAGGTCATCTCTTCCATTGAAAGTGTAATATCCTCCCATAGTAAGCACAAAGTAATTCTTCTTGGTGATTTTAATACACCAGGTATTGATTGGAACACACTTAGATATTCTCATTACAATCATTACACAGAGAAGAAATGCAGCCTGTTGTTGGACTTTCTGTCTTTCTGTTCCCTTCAACAGCATAACTTAATCACCAATTCCTGTGGCAATGTCTTAGATCTTTGCATCTCGAATGCTCAGGTTTTAGATGTCTCTCGTTCCGAAATTTTCCTTGTGCGTACCGATAAGTTTCATCCGCCACTAAAGATAACTGCCTCTGTGTCAGCACTGAGGCAGAGCTCCTCCAGCGGCGTAAATGAATCCCCACGCCTTGCTTTCAAGCGTGGTAAATATCTTGGTTTATATAATTCCTTGTTCACCACCGACTGGTCACTGGTTACAGACAAAAGCAATGTTAATGACCAAGTAGATGAGTCTACAGAGCTTGTTTTGAGCAGTATGCGCAAATACATTCCCCAGTACAGGCCTAGACGCTCTAGATATCCCCACTGGTTTTCGTCTGAACTCATAATTGCCCTAAAGCATAAAGATCGCGCATCACCGAAAATCCAGAATTCCGTTGCCTAATGAGTACAGAGAAGAATTCCGCTTTTTTCGGGCTCTCTGTAAACGTCTCTATAAGCGGGATCAAGATTCATATATGGCATTCTTGGAAAATAGCGCCTCCGACCGGCCGGCGGAATTTTGGAAGTATATCCGTAAGCGCTCCAATAAACATGGAGAGGGTTTTCGCTTACTTGACTCTAGAGGGGCAGAAGTCCAAGCAGTCGCGGATTGTTTTGCAGCCCATTTCTCTTCCTTATATAAAGATGCAGGTTTCAACGCTGGTGTCAGTCAGCAGCACACGACGGTTCCTACATCTAGTGCGGTGTTGTTTGATGAAGAGCTTGTCCACGAATGCCTTAAGCGCTTGAAGCCTTCCCTATCCTGCAGCCCTGATGGCATCCCCTCCGCAATTCTAAAAGCTTACGGCAATATATTTTCTCCAGTATTGACATCTATATTTAATAACTCTTTGACTACTTCCACTTTCCCTCACATGTGGAAAACTGCTCGTGTTTTTCCTGTATTTAAGTCTGGATGTAAATCAGATGTCTCGAATTATCGCCCAATTTCTCTTCTCTGTGCTACGTCCAAGATTTTTGAGCTTGCTCTTCACAACATATTGTCTTTTACTGTGAAGAACTCGCTCATTCCGAATCAGCATGGATTTCTCACCGGCCTCTCTACTATCACAAATCTCGCAAGTTTCATGACACAGATCTCCACGCCGGTACTTCAAAGGGGGCAAGTTGACACCATTTACTGTGATTTCAGCAAGGCTTTTGATGTAGTCAGCCACTCGCTGCTTCTGATCAAGCTTACGCACTTTGATGTTGACTCGTCAGTTGTGAATCTCTTGTGCAGTTATCTTCTTGGTAGACCCTGTTATGTTAACGTCAGTGGCCAAACGTCTTCTTCTTACATGGCAACTAGCGGCGTCCCTCAAGGATCAGTATTAGGACCACTCCTTTTTTTAATTTTTATTAATGACGTTCTTTCTGTTATTCGGAACTCTTCTTTCCTTCTATATGCCGATGACATCAAGATTTTAAAGAAAATTCACACTGTTGATGACTGTCGCGCCCTGCAGTCTGACCTGTTTTCATTTTCTAAATGGTGCAAGGATAATAACCTTACCTTGAATGCTGCTAAGACCAAAGTCATGAATTTCACACGCAACACAGTAAGTATTTCTTTTTCGTATTCTGTAGATTCTGTGCCATTGTGTAAGGTCTGCGAGATCAATGATCTTGATGTACTTTTTGATGCAACCTTACACTATTCGGCTCACACTAAACGTGTTGCAATGCGGGGTATGCGCTCTCTTGGTTCTGTATGCAGACTATCGAGGGAATTCAAGTCTCCTACACCGTTCCGCAAATTATACACAACCATCTGTCTTCCTCAACTCGAATATGCGTCGGTCGTCTGGAATGGCTCTTCTAGATCCAACAGTGACATTATAGATCGTGTCCAGAAAAAGTTTCTAAGCATATATAATCACCGCTTTGCAAACCTGGACATTGCACCCTGTACTAGCATTGTTGGATTGTTGTCATTGCCCTCACTTCGCGACCGACGTAATCGCGCTGACCTCCTGTTTCTCTTTAAACTCCTTCACGGTAACCTCACGTGTCCCGAACTTCTCAGCTGTGTCATGTTCCGCATCCCACGCAAGATCACCAGAGAACATAGACCTTTCCATGTTCCTGCCTGTCATCACAAACACTCAACTGTCCACAGAATACAGAATCTTTATAACGCTTACTTTCGTGAACTTGATATCTTTCATAACTCCTTGTCATCGTTCTTTTGCGAGCTTTGCCTTGTGTTATAATTTTATGCATTGTTCAAGTGCCCTTCTCCTCCTTTTCTTCTGTATTTACTTTGCGCTTCGCTGTCGGTACTTTCGTCTTTTCACAATTTTTATTTTTATTCATTTATTTTTTAAATGATTTTTCCCTGAGTGTCTTGTTCTTGGTTTGTAATGTATGCGTGCGCCAGCACTCAGACCTTAGGGTTGTTCCTGGGCACGTTAAATAAACATGATTGATTATTATTATTACTATTATTATTATTATTATTATTATTATTATTATTATTATTATTATTATTATTATTATTATTATTATTATTATTATTATTGTGTTATTCCAATATTTAAGGGCGGAGATGCGTCAAAACCAGAAAACTACCGCCCCATATCCGTACTTCCTTTCTTAGCACAACTGCTTGAAAGGCATGTTCTTGAGGCTATGGACAGCTTTGTTCGTAAGCACAGCATTTTATCGCCCTCGCAGTACGGCTTTGTACAAGGCAGCGGTACGCAGAATCTTTTTGAAACTTTGTCAGATATTTTACACGAAACATTTGAACAAAACCAGGTGGCTTGTGGACTCTTCTTGGATATATCTAAAGCATTTGACTCAGTTAACCACCGTATTCTATGCAGTAAACTTTACAACTATGGCTTTCGGGGACATTTTTTAGATTTTTTTAATAGTTATCTTCTGAATCGCTCTCAAATTGTTTGTTTGCATGATGTACACAGCACACTGCGGTACCTCACAGCAGGAGTGCCACAGGGTTCAGTGCTGTCATCACTTTTATTTAACTTATACGTGTGTGACTTGGGACAGGTAATTGGGACAAGCACTATTTTTCAATACGCGGACGACACTTTGCTCGTCTCAAGACACATGGAATATGAAAAGGCTGTTGATCTGCTTCAAATCGACGCAATTAGTGTCATGGACTGGTGTAAAAGTAATCAAATAAGAGTTAACTCGCGAAAAACGCAATTAGTCTGTTTTAGAAATCCCTTAAAAGTTATTGATGCCACGTTGCCTGTCATTTTGCATGGCTCCGATTGTTTGAATTGTGACTGTACGCCGATTGAATATGTTGATAGTATTAAATATTTAGGAGTTCACTTTGATAATGCTTTATCATGGAACGTTCATATGGCTTCCATTTGTGCAAAACTTCGACGAGCTGCGTGCTTACTTTACCGCGTCCGAAGCTATGCTCCTATTAAAATAAAGAAAATGATCATTCATGCGCTAGCCTATTCGCATATAAGATATGGTATCTGTTGTTTCTTTAATTGCAGTAGCTTTTGGAAAGCCAAGGTAAACAGGTTATTAAAAAATATTCTAAAAAGTGTAGCCTACAACACAAACATTCATACGGCTAACTTGTTCAGGCCCCTGGAAATGCTGAACTTTGATTCAGTGTTCCTTTCTGTTGTTGTGCCGCGATATTTCTGGAATGAAAATTTTCGCGTACCTGCTAAAAAACACATGAATCTACGCAATCCCTCCAGATATGTTGTTCCTCGGACAAGAACTAATTATGGTAAAGGGCAACGAAAGTATTATATTCCGAATTTGTTTAATGAACTCCCCACTTCAGTACTGGAGCAACGAAGTTTATCCGGCTTAAAGAACGCCTTAAAAAAGGGGACATAAAAAAAAATATACACTCGTATGAAGCTAACCTTTATTTGTGTCTGTGTGAGTATTATGATTGGTTTAGACTTTAAACCAATGTTATCTCGCTGTTTTTCTTTAGAACATGTGCAAATAGAGTGTCTATTCATGTTATAGTGTGATGTGTCTTGTTTGACAATGCAATATAACACCTTTTTTCACTCTGTTTAGCGCTTTCTTGGTATTTTGTTTGTAAATGTTATTAAAAATGGGGAAGAGCTTTAGTTTATATTTTGGAGCATTAGTCATGTTCGAGAACCTGTTAAAGTGATTTTGCCGCGACTGTCAGGTCTCTGCCACACAAGCCCTTGGAAGGCTTCGGCAGACCTCACAAAAAATTCATGTACCAAAGAACTCGCAATAAAGGCTATTATTATTATTATTATTATTATTATTATTATTATTATTATTATTATTATTATTATTATTGATTGATTGATTGATTGATTGATTATTATTATTATTAGAACATAGACCATTCCATGTTCCTGCCTGTCATCACGAACACTCAACTGTCCACAGAATACAGAATCTTTATAACGCTTACTTTCGTGAACTTGATATCTTTCATAACTCCTTGTCATCGTTCTTTTCCGAGCTTTGCCTTGTATTATAATATCATGTATTGTTCAAGTGCCCTTCTCCTCCTTTTTCTTTTGTATTTACTTTGCGCTTTGTTGTCCGTACTCTCTTCTTTTCACAATTTTTATTTTTATTCATTTATTTTTTAATGATTTTTCCCTGAGTGTCTTTTTTTTGGTTTGTAATGTATGCGTGCGCCAGCACTGAGACCTTAGGGTTGTTCCTGGGCACGTTAAATAAACATGATCAATTGATTGATTGATTAATTATTATTATTATTATTATTATTATTATTATTATTATTATTATTATTATTATTATTATTATTATTATTATTATTATTGACTACGCAGAAACTAATACATTTACAATGCGATGCAATGCATTGGCATTCTACTAACGTATACAATGACAAGTTATTGCGTACCAATTTCTTTTTTTCTTTTATTACAAATGCGACGGTGTTATTATGTCTATGCGCGGGCCAATAGCTGTGCTTTTGCGTCGTGGACTGATGCACTCCTAACAGAATTTGAAAGTAGACAAAGCCGTCGCGATGGGTAAGTGGAAATTGCTTACCCCTGATGAGCACATGGTGGTAGGTTCGATTCTCGACTCCAGCGGTTGTATTCTGATTAGGGCGAACTGCAAAAAACACTATTCGTGTATACGGTGATTTGGCTGCACGTCACGGAAGACCCCGGGTTGACTAAATTAATCAGGAGTCGCTACAACTGAGTGTCTCATAGCCCGCGTCAGTTGCCTTGGCACTTTTAACCCTACAATTTAGAACGAGTTGTTGAGCTAGCTGCTCCAGTATTCTTTGGGCAGTGACAGGACAACGTGAACGTGAAAGAACGCACCACAGCGTCCGTGATGTGTGTTTTGATGTAACAGCTCACTTTCAATAAGTGTTATCACGTTCTTGGGTCCCTGTCTGTGCTGCGTACTTTAGGCAAAACAATCACACGATTTAATTCTTCGGCATTTTAGGACCACACCATGAAGAAAGAGCCCCGCGAGGATGCGACAGCATGTGTCTTGTAGTGGGTCGTTGATAGTGCTTGAGCTTCCACAGACAGGCTTGAATCAGCGAGTAACTAAGTCTTTCAAGTTATTTGATCTACTTCAGCCTCGGCATGTTCGGTCAAGTTCCCAATTCAAAATCAACACGTGATAACATGGTACCAGCGCCTACAGACTAAGCCAAGAACTTTTTGCAAATAAAGGTGGTCTCTCCCCTGGAAAGGAAAGTGAATTGAAAGTGGTGAAAGTATATACTAGCTGCTCCCGACTTCACTTATGCTATCGTAGCTAAACAAGATCGGACTTGCCGCGGCGACCTTTATCGTGTGTCCTTTATGACTCACGGAGATGTTGAACGTTATTTAGTGCAGTGTCCTAGACTCGTTAAAGAGTGCAATTATTTTCGCGTAGCAGCTCACGCGGAAAAAGACGAACATGACAGATGAGGACATACACAGGTGCTGAACGGCAACTGTTGGCTGATTGCTCAAAGACGCGCTTTTTTAGTGCGCTTTGGTAAGCGCGCGCGCTGTGACAGCTACATGACGAGGAAAACAAGAATGAAAACATAACAATTAAATATACGAAGATGACCATCACCGCGGTGCACGCTCAATACCAAATTAAATGCCCAAGGAGCGGCGCGCTTTTACAGCGAAGCTATATACGGTTAGGTTCTGGTTAATCGCGTCCGCGGACACAACGACGCGTAGAACAACAAAGTGGGCCGGACCTGGCGATTGTGCAGAATAGGTCCAAGCTTAATGGCACATACCCCTGTGTTCTCGGGGACCTGACACGTGTCCTTGAACTACCCTTGTCGCACGTGGGGCCCAAAGAGGCAAAAAGAATGGGCCGGAGCGATGAGCGCTGTTGCCCAAACGCTAGTCTATGACGATGCGTGTCGAAACGTCAGTGATAAATTGTGACCTTAGTTATAGTTGAAATAGCCCAGAGATAAACGTTATTAACATTTGTAAAATGTCAGTGGCTATGGAATGAAGCTGCAATTTCTCTCTACCGCAATAATTAAATTTCCGAGTGTGACAAAGTAAAATTAGTTAATATCAACGCAAAGGGCAGCATGGTTTCGAATGGGATGCATGGTGCCATTTGCATCACCAAAATTCATTGTGCTTGTCACACATGATTGTCATGCAACAGTAATGTCATAAAGCAATACCATGCACCAAAAATATGCAAATCGTTCAGCGCAGTGCTGTGGACCCTTAGACGGTGAAGTGACCACGCTACCAAAACAAAGTGCATTGAGCATTTAAGACAATACAAAGAGAATGTGAGAAAGGCATTCTTTGTTCTGTGATAAATGTCAACAGAGGATCAGGTTTCTTGCTTGCTGTCACGTCTGTGCAGCAGGTTGTGGCTGCATGCCGACAATTTATTATTGCGATAGCAATTATATGGACACTCCAAAGCGGATTTCTGCCGTCGGCGTCGCCGTCGCCTTGAGGTTACGTATGACGTCAACGGCGATGAAATGGTCGCCGCGCTCCGGACCCTGTATGTGCGAATGAAAGGGCGCGAGGGACGCGCGCTTTCACGGGGAGCGAACGCACGTCGGAGAGCAAACGCGCGTTATGCGCCGTGCTCCCTGAAGGGCTGCAGAATTAAGCGTCTTTTTCCTCCTTTACAATCACCATATTATTGCGATAGCAATTATATGGACACTCCAAAGCAGTGCCGTCGGCGTCGCCGTCGCCGTTGCCGTCGCCGTCGCCGTCGCCGTCGCCGTTGCCGTCGCCGTCGCCGTCGCCGTCACCGTGAGGTTCCGTATGACGTCAATGGAGATGAAATCGTCGCCGCGCGCCGCCGAACGCTGTATGTGCGAGTGAAAGGGCGCGAGGGACGCGCGCTTTCACGGGGAGTGAACGCACGGCGGAGAACAAACGCGCGTTCTGTGCCGTGCTCCCTTAAGGGCTGCAGAAGTAGGCGTCTCTTTCCTCCTTTACAATCACCATATATGTAGAGCAAACGCGCCTTCTTCTGACGCACGAAAGGCCGTGGGGGGGGGGTTCTCTAGCTCTCTACTAAGTTGCTATCGCAATTGATGCTTCGCCTTTCGGGTGAAACTGCGACAACTTTTATATAGAGAACAAACGCAACTTCCTCCATCGCGCGAAAGGCCATGGGAGGACGGGAGGGAGGGAGGGGAGGTGACGTTTAGCTGCAGCACCAAATGCGTCTTTATATAAAAACATTGCGAGGCGAGAAGGTGGGTAAGATTTCCGATGCTGCTCGACGAGTGCCCCATTGTGATCTCGTCGAAAACCTCCGAGCCGCCCCCAGAGGCACCAGCAAGAGTCACCAACGCGTTCGGTGCGAACGCGGGCAAAATGCCGATGGCGTGCACAACAGTTGTGCGCGTTGCTGGTGCTTCTGCATGTCCAAGTTTATACAGCTGATAAAACTACTATCTTTACTCCGTATAGCTCTCTACTAATTTGCTATCGCAATTGATGCTTCGCCTTTCGGGTTAGTTTGTGACAACTTTTTACAAACAAGGAAACGTGAACATGTTAAGCGGCATAGCCGGGCGTTGGATTCGACAACTAGCCAGCGTTCGATGACAAGCTCGCGCTCGTGCCATCACGTCCCGTGCATTCGCGCGCGCACTTCGTTGTCGTCGTCTTCTAGCGCGACATGTCAATTCTTCCTCCCTTAGACGAAGTCTCCGTAGCGGTCTGGAGGACGCCTAAGTTCAGGTGGTCGCAGTTTCCGGGTGGTTCCTGCTTGTGACGTCGAGGTTGACGGTTGCAAGGAAGTAGTGTCTTGCCTGTCGAGCGAGTCAGGCCGTTGAACCGCAGAACTCGACGGTGTCTCTTCTGACGTGGTGCCTGAGAGATCGTCTGCTATGCTCCAATCTATCAGTGATTGGGTTGCTTGTCCGGTCTGGCTCGTCTTCTTCATGTGGTTGAGGTGACGCCGAACCTTTCCTTGGTCGCTTTTTTACTAGCCAGGATCGTGGTCCGACGTGGCAAAGTATTTCGCCTTCAATCCAATCCGGCTTTTCCAGAATTGACGGATGAGTACTCTCTCCCCTACAGCGAAGCGACGTGATTTCGGTAATGTCTCCTGCCTTTCAGGGATTGGTATCTCCGTCTCCCGCTTGAGCAGATCAAGAGGGCATAATAGCTCTCGCCCGAACAGGGCTTTCGCAGGTGTCATCACTGTGGCAGTGTGTATAGTTGTGTGTTGTCGATACAGGAATCTTGCAAGTCGGCACTGTATGGACTTGTCTGCATCCCTCAGGAGTGCTCTCTTCAGCTCTGCCACATAGCGTTCTGCCTGGCCGTTTGGTGCACGGTGGTACGCTGGAGGTGTTATAGCCTGAATGCCATTTGCCGTGTAGAACTGCTTTATCTCGGTGGAAATAAAGGCTTTTCCGTTGTCGGAGACGACCTTTCAGGGAATGCCAAACGTTGCAAAGAGGCTTCGGAGCACAACGATGACAACCGCGGATGTTGCTTGCGTCACGTGTGGAACTTCCACCCACTTTGTGTGTGCGTCCACAACAAGCAAGTAGGTGCGCCCGAGTAGTGGCCCCGCGAAGTCAACGTGCACCGTGTGCCATGGTGTCTGGGGACGGTCCCAGGTGGGAATAGGAGCTTTGGGTGGGCTCTTATTTGTGATAACACTTATTCAAAGTGAGCTGTTACATCAAAACACACATCACGGGTGCTGCGGTGCGTTCTTTCACGTTCACGTTGTCCTGTCACTGCCCAAAGACTACTGAAGCAGCTAGCTCAACAACTCGTTCTAAATTGTAGGGTTAAAAGTGCCAAGGCAACTGACGCGGGCTATGAGACACTCAGTTGTAGCGACTCCTGATTAATTTAGTCAACCCGGGGAAACAAGTTCGTCGTCTGATACGTCATTGATGCCCGTGATCTGTACACCCAGATGAGGAAACCAGTTGCGTCCGAGGAGGTTACATCCTGCTCCCTTGATGACAACAAGCGGTAATGTCAGGGTCTTGTTCCTGTGCGTTACATCCACCGTTGCACATCCGAGAACACGAAGGGCCTGGCCTGACCAGGTGCGTAGGAGGTTGTTGTCCGTATCAAGCCGTGGTGGGTCATCTGTTCACGTGGACTTGAACGTGGCCTCACTGATGAGTGTGCAGGCTGCACCTGAGTCGACTTCGAACTCTAAGGACTTGACATCGACGCGCAGCTGAGTCATGACCTTCTGCGTGCTGGAAGCGTCGATTAAGGTGTTGAGCTCGTAAAGTTCCACGTCTGGTGAATCCTGTTGAATCGTGACTGGTGCTGAAGCCGTTGTCGAAGTTCCTTGTCGGGGATATTCGATGTTAATGTTCTTGTTCGTTTTTGTCTCTTTCTGTTTTTCCAGGCACGCCTTTTCAATGTGTCCACGTTTCTTGCAGTTTCCTGCAGGAAGCTGTCTGGAACTTGCAAGTGTGCGGACTATGTTGCGCGTCACCACACCAACAGCGTTGTTTCTTCTTTTGGGAAGAGGTACTCGAATGACCTTGGTTTTCTGTCTTGGAGATGCTTGTGCAGGCTTCGTGAATCTCTTTAAATTCCGCTTTCACGTTTCTCTGGTCTTTGACGGCGTTCTCAGCTCACAGTGCAAAGTCAAAGGCTTTCTTTAATGTCAAGTCCTTTTCCGCGAACAGCCGTTGCTAAACCTGCTCGTTCCGAAGACCGCAAACGAAACGATCACGCACCATTACCTCAAGAGGCAGGATTGTTGGATTGGCCGCAGTGTCTGCGCTTGTTACAAAATTGCACTCTGCTGCTAGCCTCTTGAGCATTGGGACGTAATCACTGACCGTTTCATCGTGCCGTTAGTCAGGTCGTTGGAAGCGTGCGCTGCAGAATACTTCAGAAAGTTGCGGATCAAAGGAGCCTTGAGCATCTCAACTATGTCATTGTAGCTCACTTGGTTAGGCTGCTTGGGTTGAACGAGGGCGCAGATGATGTCGTAGGTCTGTTCTCCGCACAACTTTAGCAGATGAGCACGTTTCTTGGAAGCGTCCGTAATGTCATTAGCCTCGAAGAAGAACTGTAGCCTCCCATACCAGGATCTCCAGGAGCCAGAGCTGCCACTGAATTCGGGTAGCCGACCAAAGTCAGGCGACGCCATGTTGTTCCCTTCCTTGACGTGGGTGAACTGCCGATGATTTCAGAGTCTTCCTCGTCGCCAATTGTCGCGTCTGTGCAGCAGGTTGTGGCTGCCGACGATTTATTACAAACAAGGAAACATGAACATGTTAAGTGGCATAGCTTAGGCGTTGGAGTCAACTAGCCAGCGCTCGATGACAAGCTCGCGCTCGTGCCATCACGTCCCGTGCATTCGCGCGCACACTTCGTTGTCGTCTTCTTCTAGCTCGACATGTCACTTGCCAAAGAAAATAAATTGCACAGTGTACAACCTCAGAACTGAATTGCCAGTGCACACCCATCTTTTGACAACAGTTATGATGTGGCTTCAGGCACTGTATAAGTCTGCCCAGTCACAAATATACCTATTTTAAGGGAGCGACGAGATTCCGTCGCTATAATGTTTTTTTTTTTTGTTTTAGTGTACTTTCACCACTTCAGTAGGGAAAAAAATAACTGTGGTTTCAGGTAGTTAGTTCATTTCGCAAGTATAGGCATATCTGCAAGCAAAACCATGGGCGTAGAACGGATAAATTAAAACAGGATGGTGCCCTTCCCGATGTATGATTCACCTATGTTTTGGTGCACTGCCTTCCTTGAGCTTACGCTTCGGTAGCCTTTGATGCAAGAATTCATCACATCCCATTTTTGTTTCACATCTGAGGCCATGCCCCACTTCAGTTATAATGCATTTTTAACTGGTCACAATAAATGGTCATTTAATTATGCCGGCTGTTCTTGAGAGGTGCAGCTTTCATACCGTAATACGGAGCGAAAAGCTACCAAATGAGGCAAGACATGTCATGCGCAAGATTCTAATGCTATTGCAATTTTATACTCTTTTTGTCACGCACAAGCTAATATTGTAAACCTAATTTTAGTTATTTGTACGGTAAAGGTATAACATTAAAGAGGAGAGTGGGTCAATAATGCAAGGAATTATATTACTGAGGATAGCAGAGTACGAAAAATAGGTTCAGAAGAATGGTAAACTCGGATGGTTAGTACGGGTTTATAATTAACGACAATGCAATTCATGGGGAATGAGAAAGGCACAACAACAGGAACATGGCACTGACTATCAACTAACGAATTTATTTTTGTTGCTGTCCAATTTTATAGTTGACATGCTACTTCATGGTACAGGTTTATTGTCAAACAAAAAGAAGGAACTCACAAAATAATGTGAAAAATACATTCAAACAAGCAAGAAACCAGTTCTTCACAGAGCCGTCTTTATTTCAGCACATATGGCAGACAAAGTGGCTTGTTTTGAGTAGTGTAGAAGGGGTCGACCAGCCCGTGCGAGAGCGGCGGAAGTGAACATGCACCTGAGTCTGCATAAAGCGGGAGATCAAAGACTGAGATGAAGATGTGCCCCAGCCAACAATCCGGGAACCCACATTCCTTTCCCACCTAATCCCCAACAGCGGCCTAGAGCCATCCCCTTCCTTAAAATAAAGGCTTTATTCATTCATTCATTTCAGCACAGCCATTGTTATATCAGTTAGGGCAACGTATAGCTGTATGTTTCAACTTGATTCTTATTATGAAGAATGCTCCCATAATTTCTCCTGTCACCATGCAGGTCATAATGGTAGTACAGGACCTGCACCTTCTTGATCCGTGGCTGGCATATACAGGCCCAGCAGTGCTCGGCGTACTGCGAGCACATTGCTGCCTTGATATTGTACTGTTGTTTGCTAAGGCACTTATTAGAACACCTCCCAGTCTGCCTGATGTAGATACACCTGCGGGAGAAAAGGATCTCATAGATGGCGGAGCATGTGCTTGTAACAAATATGGTGGCAATACTAGTTGTGCAATGTCTTTGTGAAGTGCTTTCACTCTGAATGTCCCTCTCAACATCTGCAAAGTACGAGCCAAGTCATTCCATGCTGAGAACATCAAGCCCTTTCTGTAGCTTGTACGGCATTCTTCAAAAATAAGGAGAAGCCATGAACATACTGCACCACTGTCTGCCTTTTACGTGTATATATGTAGTAACATGGTGTTGGACTGAGTACTCACCTGTCACACTTTCATCTTTTCTACTTCAACTTCTACTTTATCAGCATCTCCAAACTTTCACCTGTAAATAAGAAGACTTGCGCGAACTCTATGACCACAGACGATAAACTGTATGACTCAGAAGAAACACCTAGAAGGAACTCCTGAAGTACTGCTCAGCAAGCACTAAACTAGTGAAAAGTGAGATTTCCAAGACATGAATAGCAGCAACCTTGACAAGATCTCATATCCACCTGATGGAATTCAGTGCCGTGGAGCAGATCACGAAACCTGAGAAATCCAGATATCCAGAGTAGCTAATAAGTACAAGTTTGGAGATGCTGTTAAACAGCTGAAAGTGGTATGTGCCAGTACTCATCCCAACACTGGTTTCCATGCGTAAAAAGAAGGCAATGGTGTTGTATATTCATGGCCTCTCTAGTTATTTGAAGATTGTCGTGGCAAGGTAGCGAAGGGATTTGATGTTGTTAGCAAGAACAAATATTGTTCTTAGCGAGCCCAAAAACATTGCCCAACGAGGCAGGCCACCATGGTTTTACATGCACATGTGACTTTGTCAGTCAAGATTCCTTTCTCCTGCAGGTGTACCTGCATTGGGCAGACCGGAAGGTATTTTAACAAGTACCGCAATGAACACCCATGCATTATTAGGGCAGCAATGCACTCGCATTTGACAGTGCACTGATGTAGCTGGACATGGAGCATGCGCTTTAGCCTACATAGCGACCAAGTAGCACACGAAGTTATGGAAGCATTCATAAGAAAAAAAAACAATAGCAAAGCAAGATGTATCAGCCAGCCTCCATTGTCCTCATTGATACCAAAATGACGCTGCTAGAATGAGGATAAATGTGTGAAGTGGTGTTCTTTGCTGGTGTGGCTTTTTCCTTTCCTTTACTTCCTTGCATTCCTCTTTTGTGTTTGGCTACGAACATGTGCCATGAAGTAGCATGTCAGCTATAAAAAGGGGCAGCATCACAAATATGTTTGCCTGTTGACAATCGGCTCCCTGCTACTCTCATTTCTGTCTTTTTCAATCCTTCTTTTTTATGCTGTTATGAAATTAAGCATCAGGGCATTAAGTATACAATACAGCTTCAAGTTTAGATAACATTCAAAAGAACAAGAGAATGTTAAATTGATGCTACTTCATTAGTCTATTACATACCAATCTAAGAATGAAGCACCGAAACAGTCTTAAATTGTGGCAGTGTTCACGGAATGTTAGTTCGAATGATGCCATATGCGTGAAAGTAATGAAGCGGTAAGATATTGTTTTACAAGCAATAATCCTCACTTCCCAGATCAGATCATTAGAATATGTATCTGTACGAAATGAACAAACAATCATGTAATGTCTTATGATAAAACAATTTATACAATAGACAACAGCAATACCACAACAGTTGTGCAATGCGTCAGCACACTGTGGCAATAGTTGTCTAAGAAATACAGTGAGAAAGCGCGATAGTGTCTGCGAAATACAGCGAAAAAGCGCGATGACACGTTCCCGACAGCGCCAGGAAATTACTTTCATGAGGACGCTAACAGTTACGTCAAGCTTTCTGCCAAAATATTATCAGCTTTGGATCCAACCGAATAGGAGCTATGATACACCTCTTTACCGCGTTGACATCGGCTGGAGATTGTGCTGGACAACGACGGCAAGATGCGCGTTGAGAAAAATGGGCGTGCAGCCCATACATGAATAACTATGTGAAATATTTATAACCAAAACTAGACGTGCGGCTTTACATGAAAATATACATCACATTTCAAAATATACTGTACTCTCAATCAGGAACATCCATACGTTACATAGGAAGTTATCAAACGAGCTGGTGTCTTATAATACGGAATGAAAAAACGTTGCCTGCACAAATGACTGGTAACCTATGGTATATAAGTACACGAGTTTTGTGCCTGAAATGCGTTTTCTGGTTAGTAATGGGGTGCATCTTTCTCTTCAATCGTAGTGTCAATACTTTACGAGTTTGCGCATGTTTGTTCTTTGTTTGATTTTCCATTGTATACGTTTTTTTATTTTGCTATTGGAAAAAAAAACTTCAGCTCCAATCCACGCTGTGAAAGTGGTTGGACAGCGAAGCTGTAAACGACACCCACAACGATTACCCATTGTGATGTCACTTGAATTCACACGCGTGGATCTACAAAGAGTGAAACCAGAGACAAGTGAAATGTACTTAACCACACCTTTTATTACTTCACAATGACATTATATTCACGCTGTTCTTCTGGCGTCTTCACTTTCCGTGATCTACTCATGGTAGCCTGAAATGAGCTGAATGAGTTGCTAGACCATGGTGACGTCACTACTTGATTCCCATGCTGTTGGGTACTTTTCTGCTCGGAGTAGCTTACGCAACCGTAATGTTTACCGGGAACACACGCGGGTGAAGGAACGCTTGTGAACGACACGCACAACGATTACCCATTGTGACGTTACTTGTATGCACACACGTGGCTCTACAAATAGTGAAACCAGAGACATTGATTTCACAGGGTTCTGTATGACGTCAACCCCTTTCGAAGCAGCTGCAAACCTCATCTTTACCGGAACGCGTCGGAGGGTGTTCCCATTGTTGACACGCGCCTTATCATCCATCATGTGGTTTTGATGCTTGTTTTGTTGGTTTTTCAATTCCCTTGGCTCGTAGAGGTATACAGGTTCGCTGTAATATTTCTCACTGAATTAGCGATGAAATGTTAGAGAAAATGTTTATGTAATGCAAGATTGTTGTAAAGTTCCTGAACATCTTTGTAATGGGATATTGTGTGTATCACTATGTTTCTCGAAATTTTACTCAGTTTGTCTTGTGACTGTTTGACCAATAAAAATGTCCTTTTAAGAAAAAGGTGCTTCATTCGAGTGACTTGGCGACTAAACATCAAATCCAATTCACCAAGCATAAGTGCAGGAGCTGCTTATGAAGGAATCACATATCCCCGACATGTAAGTGCCGTTAATCGCCTCTGATATGACCATGACACTATATCGCGAGTGCTTTCACACAATTGGGTGGAGTACCAGCACTCTGCCCGAAGGAGTACAATCACTCTGTTAAGAGGAGTACAAGCACTCTCTTTGGTGGAGTAGAAGCACTTGGTTCGGGGGAGTACTAATACTATTGTGCACTCTAAAAACAGTTGCACCCTTTGGGGTGCATTTTTGCCACACAACAATAATCGTCATCTGTCTTGCTTGCGTTTCCTATCTTGAAAACTCTGCACTTGCTACTTTCCTGTCGAGAACGCTTTGTCAGGCTGATAACGCTCTTGTCGTTCGTGACCGAGAAGTGCCGGACGCACAGCGTTAAAGAAAGGAAAGCCACGCAAGTCAGATGACGATTATTGTTCTGTGGCAAAAATACGCCCCAAAGGGTGCAACTGTTTTTAGAGTGTGGGGTGGAGTACGAGCACTCTGTTAGGAGGAGTACAAGCACTCTGTTTGGGGGAGTAGAAGCACTCGGTTCGGGGGAGTACTAATATTCTTGTGGGGTGGAGTATTCGTACTCTAGAAGAGTTCCAGCACTCTGTTTAGGAGGAGTACTAATACTCTGTCCGGGGGAGTTGCTGTACTCCCTCCGATATGGAGGCGTTTTGCTTTGGAGATGGGAGCAAAATATGGGTCACGCAGATACTCCCTCAAAGAGAGTGCCTGGAACTCCCTTTGTTTTTAGAGTTCAGTAAAAGCAATTAACAATATTGACTCGGAAGACATAACGGAGATATTTAGGTGCCTCTCCTCCGACGCCATGCCATATGACTTCAAGTTCACCATCATATTCTGTCTAATAAAGGTGAACTAGAGACCACTAGATCTCCCGGGAATCCGGTAAGAAAAAATTTAACTTTCGTAGGGTTTAAACTCTCGCAACAGCACAGCGGGTTATGAATGACGCGGTATTGGACGACTTCGGATTAAATTTGACAACATGGGATTTTTATTGTACACCTACATCTGAAATACATCTGAATGTTGCGACCGCCGTGGCCAGGAATGGAACTCATGGCCTCGTGCGCAGGAGCAGAACACTACAGTCACTGCGCCATCATGACTGGTTCACGAACACTATCACGTGCGTGTAGTTTCCCAAGAGTGGACCTTGTAAATATTTTTCCTGCGCAACGTAAAAGTGGCCAAGCGGCGCTGCCACTCCACGTGCGGCGCAAGAAATAGTATCGTGCACATAGAGATGGGCGAAGCATCCAATCGCAGAGACCCAAAAATTACGCCCCAACCTATCTCACGATGATTGCCGATGGTAATACGGTTAGCGTTCAAGCAATGTAGCGACACCTGGTATTGCTGAATCACGTTGATTTAAGGTGTGTAGCGGTCATTCCGAAACTTAACTGCGGTGTTTCGGCTAAATGCGACATACGCTGTCTTCGGTATCAGCCCACTTTGGTGCGGTACTCGCTTGCCAAGGTCGCCCATTAGCATGATGGCATGACGTCGGCTGCATGACGACGACGGAGTGACAACGATGGAATGACGAAGACAGACAGACAGATAGATAGATAGATAGATAGATAGATAGATAGATAGATAGATAGATAGATAGATAGATAGATAGATAGATAGATAGATAGATAGATAGATAGATAGATAGATAGACGCATAACGCCTGAAGTAGGCAAATAATGCTAATCGCATCAGAAAAGAAGAAGTGGAGAAGGAGTGGGTGGAAAGTGGTATTGGCGACGCTCGCGACCCAGTGCCTGACCAACGCCGTCGATCACCTTGGCTGGGAACGTACCAAGCACGCCCGGACATTTCGCCGGTCCGCGCTGCGACCGACCGCGGCGACGCTGCAGCGACGACCACTCGAACGACCTTGGCGAGGCCGAACAGGATCACCTTGATAGCAGCGCCAATGCTAGAATCCGGAGCGCCGGCGGAGATGCGCTTGATCCATCTCGTCGCGGGGGCTTCCCACGATCGGCGGCCCCGCGCGGCACGCCGCTGACGATGGCCACGCTCTGTGGAAAGCTTTCGCGCGCCCTCGCGGCAATTATGAAATGGACCCTGGCATAAAGAAAGAAAGAAAGAAAAAAATGAAAGAAAGAAAGGGGTGCAGCACACACCGGCGACCACGCCGCCAAGCCGAGGACGGTGGGGCCGAGGTGATGATGCAAGGGCTCACGACCCGGCCGGAACGGGTCCGTCGTGCCCGACGGACGACGACGGTCCCGTAGATGTCTGAGAAGAAGAGTCACGAGGGAACTGCCACGGCGTCGACGCTGAGAAGCGCAACCCAGCCGTGACGTCCAGCAAGGTGCAGGGCGGAGACGACGCTCGCGGGAAGTGGCCGAGCGCGGACACACCGGTTCGCTCGAGTTTTACCGCTAGAGAGAGGGCGAGAAAGCCGAGCTGTTAGGGGCTAGCTCGCCGCTTCTCTTTAATGATTGCTCGAGAAAGATTGATGAGGAATTCAGAATCTCGAACCTCGCGTGAGCTAAGAGAGCAGCAAGAACGATGCGGCCGTCAGCCAGCCTTCTGCGCGCGTGCTGAGGAAAGGCGCGTTAAGCACGCAAAGGCAGGTTTCATAAGCCGGCAATTTGTTTACACTGCTGTAGTGAAGGCTCTGTGGAGTGCACCGCGACTTGCTGCCTGCAACGTCACCGCGTGCATCATCGTTATTGATGTCCACTCTGCATGGCTAAATGTCCACTGTCCATCGGCCTTGATTTGAACAAGCTGCGAAGACCACCAGGTGGACATGCCAGCATGCTCAATCTTTCTTGGCGGCTATTCATTTGTTTGCTGAGTAACCGCGGTGATTCAGCGGATACCTCGTGCTCCCGCTGAACTCTGGATGTTTCTGATTTGTCTCCCGGCCTCGGCGGACATATTGTAACTGGCAAAGGAGACAAATTGTGCTCACCCATCAAATCACAGCGCGTAAAACGAGGGACGAACATATAAGAGACATGCAGAGCCGAGACTTCCAAATGGCTTTTTATTTGCCAGAGGGTCCACAGCGAGAAGACCATAGTTTACAGTATGCGCCAAAACATTCTTTTTCATGTCAAGATGAAAGACAGAAGAGGTACTCACGCGTTGTTCCTCAAGTCTGTCAATGAAATCTGCTTCAATAATTTCTATTCTTTTCTATTCATTGGCTTTTTTATCAACACAGCATTTTTTTAACACTGGAAGGGCACCCGCACCGTGCGCAGTGAAGCGCCAGATTGCCTTGTTTGTATTTATAGATTCTACTTGTGCTCAGATAATCTACAATTAAGACATGTGCCGCTTTGACTAGCGCTGAAGCGCTGCATGGGTGGATGTCTGTCTGCGGCGGCTGCTGTTAATCGCGCCCACGCGTGAGCCACACGCTGCCTCTCGCGACTTCCTGATTCGCGAGGCAGTTGCGCCACACTTCGCTCCGTTTGGAACGTGCTGCACGAGACAGACTGTCCGCGCCAGCCAATATATCGCGAAATGAAAACACGTATAGAGCTGGGCTCTAATTTTGCATTAGGGAGCATCATAATCGTCGGTGAATTTTCTTGCTTAATAATAGTGCATCCTACTATCATTCGCGATCCAGATTAATTAATTGGCAGAGCTTAGACAACTGATCAGGTGCCGAAAATAAAACATGAACATTACCTCACTGTGCAAGCTTCTTGAAACTATGCGGTTTGTATGTATGGAAGCACAGAAGTTTTGGGCGTCTCTCTAACACTCGACTAGAATGTCTGTGCTCATTGCAGAGTAAGCCCTCAAGTACGGAAGCTAGAAAATGCTTCGAATTTCCGCCCTAGTGTCCGTTTTCCTTAGGGCTGCAGAATATTTTGAGAACATTTCAAAACATTTCCTTTGGGTTTCGGGATAGGCCATTAGGAAAGCTGCATAAAAGTGACTCTACGAGCGGGCTAATCGTGTTTGATCAAACGTTCTGCTGTTTCAAGGGCCGTCGTTATCTCCGCCGTATGTTTCGTTGTCGAGGTATACGTCTGACAAGGCATGCGAAGGGGTTGCATTCGCATAAAACAAAGTGACGTTACATAATAGTTAGTGGAACGCGATATATACTATCGGAATAGATGATGACATACGCAGTGTAAGGGTAGATCCTTTAACACTGTCAAATTATACAAAATTGCTAATGTGAGGCTGCATCTCTTGACACTGCCAAGTACAGAAGTTAGCGAGAAGCGTGTACATAATTAAGAGAAGATTAACAATGAAAGCAACTGGTCATGAAAAAATTGCGGTTACTTCATGACGGAACTTAACAGGGCTATGAATATCGACAACATTATCAGGGAGACCATTCTATACTACAATTGTTAGTGGTAACGCTGATGAGTTGAAAGCATTAGTGCGCCCAAAGATTCGTTAGAAGGAGCGGTTGTTGCTTAAACGGCGAGACGTTCGTAACGGTTGGGAGAGAGGGAGGGTGGTTTGGTGCTGACGGTTCGTTATTAACAGCGGAGCTGTTTAAGCCGGCCGTAAGTCCGTGGCGCGTAAATAGAAAATATGGGCCGATCCTGGCGGTAGTGCAGAAACGGTCCAAGCGCAATGACACATACCCCTGTGAACTAGCCTGGCTAAGTCTAACTAAGCATGGTTGGGACTACTTGAACTTAGTCAGTCATCGATAGCCAATCGATAGCCAATCAATAGCTAATCGATAATGGATCAATATTCAATAAATTCCGGAAAATGCTGGGTCTGACTTGGTAGTGCTTAGCCTAGCCCAAATACGTGGTCAATACCTTGCGATAGCCAATCGATAGTCCATCAATAGCTAATCAATAACCAATCAATAATCAATAAATTTCAGAAAATGCTGGGTCTGACTTGGTAAATAGTGCTTAGCTTAGCCCCAATACGTTGCCAATACCTTGCGATAGCCAATCAATAGCTAATCGATAATCTATCAATAATCAATAAATTCCGGAAAATGCTGGGTATGACTTGGTAGTGCTTAGCCTAGCTCAAATACGTGGCCAATACTTGCGATTGTAGGTGGTACAGAACTTGCGAACCATTTTAACAATTTCTTTGTGAAAGTAGGATGCGTAGATCACGACATTAAAGATACAATGCATGCAGCTTTATTAAGAGAATCTTTATTCCTAAAGGCTACTAGCATCCCTGAGGGGATTACAAAATTTTCAACCCTGAAAAATAGCCACAGCCGAGACGTAGATGACTTATAAATTAGGCCAATTAAGTTCGTCATAGACTTACTTGCACCTGCAGTAATGCACATTTTTAATATTTCCCTGTCAACTGGAGTTTTCCCGCGCAATATGCATGGAGCGAGAGTAATAGTTATTCACAAAGGAGGTGACAAAAATAGTATTGGCAATTATCGACCAGCTTCTTACTTCCTGTGCTATCTATTCGTATTGATAATTTTTTGCAAAAACATAGCTTGCTAAATGACTGTCAACACGGGTTTAAGGAAAATCGGTGTACGGAAACTGCTTTAACTATACAGAAGGACCTTATTCTAGAGAACATTGAAAAAGAAAAAAAGTTCTGACTTAAGGATTATACTTAGACTTCAGCAAAGCATTTGATAGAGTCAACCATAAATTGCTGCTGATAAAGCTGAAAAATACGGCTTCCGAGGAATAACACTTGAACTTATCTGATCTTTATTAGAAAGTCGACATCAGTTTGTTGAAATTAATGAGAACAGATCACAGATAAAACCTTTGACAGCGGCTGTCCCCCAGGGTAGCATGCTTAGCCCGATATTTTTCCTGTATTACATTAATGACATTGTACAAGTAAGTGATATGCGTAAATTTCTCGCGTATGCAGATGACTGCGCTGTTTTCTTTACAGGTAAAGATTTAAAAGAAATAAAGCCTATACCAAGCCCCGTCGGTTATGGACTTCGAGCATGGTCTAAGGCAAACGGCCTCATCCTAAATGAAACGAAAACAAAATGCGTTATATTTCCTGCTCCGGGAAGTTCTACTACATTGCCAGATAATATTGTTTTGGGTCCGTACAAAATTAACATTACGTCATCCATAAAAACCCTAGGCGTAATGTTCACAGCGCAGATGCCCTGGAATGAACACGTTAGTCATGTTTGCTGAAAGGTACGAAAAGTTGTTGGTGTGTTAAATCGGAATCGAAGTGCATTACCTTTAAAAGTTAAGCGTCTCCTTTATTATGCTCTTTTCTATTCACACCTCAGTTACTGTTCACTTATATGGGGTAACACTACCGCGCAAAATATTCAAATGCTGGAAATACTTCAAAAGAAAGCGATTCGGGCGATAGCGTACGTTTCTTTTTCGAACGCACGCAAGAGCTTTTCCAACAAAACAGAATAATCAGAGCTCGTGACATATATAAATTCAAGACATTACGAAGCTATAGAAATGCTATGCTGGCAAAACGCGATTCATTCCTAACCCTGGCAACATTGCAAGAAAATAGAAGTACATATTCATATCGTCACCAGATCCCTTTCTCGCGTACTAATTATGGCTGTCAACGCCTTAAACATACACTACCTTTCCCTGCTTAACTATTTCAACCAACAAAATATTGATGTGTTATCTCTAAACAAAAGATTGGATTTGTTCTTATAGATGTGTGTTGTTAAATGCTCTAACAGTTCCGAGAACTTATGATGCACTCTCGTTGTGCGTTTACACTTGTAACTATGATTCCTAGAATACAGGTTTCCGCTGCAGCGATTGTGCCCGGGCTGCGCGGCAGGGTTTACGTTGTGAACTGGGTGCTGCAAAGGGCGTCTTCGCGCTTCGAAACTACGAGGATGTGATCGATGGCGCCCTGGGCTACGTTGCCGAGGTGTCTGTCGCGAAAGCAGCAGCCTATATGCAGATTTTCTTTTTCTATTTTTTTTAACATAGATGCACATATATATTTGCAAGTATGTAAAATAATTTCTAGAAAAAGATTTCCTGATGGCAACTTGTGTTTATTGTACACTTCTGTGAAGTTTGTTCTATATATATATATATATATATATATATATATATATATTATACAGGGTGTCCCAGCTATCACGCAGCACGATTTAAAAAAAGAGAGGAACGGCGTTACGACTTACGACAAGCCAATATAGTGCGTATATATTGTTTCCAGTACAGTGGAGTAGCCGCCAGTAATTTTTTCGTTACTAAGAATTAATTAATTAATTATCTAACTCGAGAAGTACTGCCCTAAGTATCAAAGTGTCAATGAGAAAGTTGTAGAGCAACATGAAAAACTCCCGATAGAGATTTCTGTTACTCCATACGTGTTACATAAAAGTATTTTTCCGAGCATGAAAGAAGCTCGCGAATACGCGCAAAATGCCTTGAGCGGCCAGTCGTGCGGCAATTCTGCGTGTATTAGCGGGCTTCTTTCACACTCGGAAAAACACCTTTATGTAGCACGTATTGAGCAACAGAAAGCTGTAACAGGAGTTTTTCATGTTGCTGTACAACTTTCTCATTTGCAATTTGATAATTAGGACAGTGCTTCTCGAGTTAGATAATTAATTACAAATAATTAATTAAATCTCAGTAACGCAAAAGTTACTGGCGGCTACTCCACTGTACTGGAAACAATACGCACTAGGTTGGCTTCGGCAATGACGCTTCGAGAGTCAACCAAGTAGCCGTAGGGGTAGGGGATGTTGGGGGGGGGGGGGGGGGGGCGGAGGGCAGGACCACAGTATGTGAGAGCCATTGGGATGACCGTGACATGGTCGAAGTAGGCACGTCGTGAAGGTTTCGTTTAAGGTAGCCGATGGCGCGTGATGCATGTGCTGTGATTTTATCTGTGAGTTGCTCAAGAAAGTATGTCACGAGTACCTGATTAATGTCAAATTGGAGTTCTTGGTTAAGGAGAAATTCAATTCAGTGCTCTGTCTTGCACTGTTCACGACCGCACATTAGGGAAGGGGCGATCGTCCTGCGAGCGACAGCAGGCGTCGAAATTATTATTGCATTTGATAAATCAATTGAAGTAGCATACATCGTAGTGCGCATTCAAGAGTTTTGAGTTCGGCATGGATGCGAATTATTCATGTTTAGGAAGTCCTCTAACGAGGCAGTTTCTGTTTGCGTCGTTAAAGTTTCTTTATTTTGCAATCTTGCATTAGTATTTGTCGTGTGTTGTTTGTTTCAGTATGTCTGCGTCGCTTCTTTGGAACAGCTACCTCATTATACTTTTGACCAATTCGAAAAACATTAAGCGCAGTTGCCATTAAGCAATTTGGCCTTGGAATCCTACTCACCCACCATATTATTTGCCGCAAATCACGAGCATAAGCCCCTGCCTTATTCAATGAAGGCAGTCCATTTTCGAAATACCAATTACTGTCTATAGGAACACCACGTCTATGACCTAAACGATTGATCGCGCGCGTGGTGTAGCCATTCTACTTTACAACTGAACGTGAGCCATTTTCTCGGAAGACCACAGTTGCTCTCAAGTGCTCAACCAACTGCCTTCTTTCGCGAGCGTGTTTCATATAGCGCAAGACGAGTACCTCGGAGGCTCCGCTGTTTGACGAGTGGAAGTGAAACCAGCGCGAATTTTGTTCTGACCCCCATCTATCAGGGAAGGCAAGGCGTTTGTCTTTTCCAAGGCGTTGCGCTCTTGAGATCTCTGAAATGATGACTGGTGCCAAGGTTAGAAACGCAGCATTCGCACTTCCAGGGGTCGACTACTCAGTAAAACTATGAGTGCTGTTGCGGTTCACCTCCCTCCTGTCGTTCTTCTATCTTTCTGATGACTGCACACACAGATGAGAAAAAGAGCCAGCTCAATTGGCCCGTCGTCCTCAGTGTGGTGCGTCCCTTTTCATTTTTATTTTGCACCTTCTACGCCGTAATGAGCGGCCAGTAACATCGCGCCTTGTCGCTTGACGCGGCCTTGAGCACTCGAGAGATTGTGCGAAACAGCTTTTGGCTCAGCGAATGCTCAGCCATCTGTTTACGTTGCCTATAGTTCTTTCGCTTCACTGCTTTGCGGAGCCTTCCGCATTCGCTTACAGCGTTCGCAGCAACAGAAGCGCGACCTCACTCTAGATGCATCCCGACCCGTGCTTTTTGCAACTTCCTGCGCCTCGTTTTATCTTGCCCGAGCGCGAACAATATAGAAAGTCCGAGGGCGGCCGAGGTTTGCAGATGCGCGACGTTCATCGGACGTTCCTGTTAGCGCCAGGAATGTTCCTCCGCCGCACCCACCCCGTCCGTCCGCTCATGGTCTAGGGCGACGTCCAGAATGCGCTGCAGGGGATCTCTGTCTAGTCTGTGCCTCTGACAAACGACCTCGAGCTGTAGGTGTCGGCGTCACCTTGAGGGCACGAAAGGATTCCACCCTTCCTGTCGCGCATACGTGTTCGCGCTGAGCGCAATCCGGGAAGCGCGCCCCGCATATGACGACTGACTGGCTGCCGACCCCTCGGCTGAGCACGTCCGTGAGTGCGGCGTCCAGTCCGCTGCGCGTGCATCTGTTGCCGCTTCTACTACTGCTGCTGCTGCCTTGGCGAGCTCACATAGCGTGTCGGCTTGACGCGCTGAGAAAGTCGTGGTCGAGACGAAGAGCAGTGCCGGTCGCAATTAGAGTGAGCGGCGGGACCACGCGTTGGCCAGCCCGCGCGCGCTGTAATCACAAGCGGACAAAGCACTCTTGATTCTTCCAGGCTCGGCAGGACGATGGCGGCGGGGTGGACGGTGTGGGAGGGTAGAGGATGGAAGGGGGGGGGGGGGGCGCTTCTCATTGTTACCCGCAGCAGTCCTCGCCACAACGGTGATACAAACACGAGCGCGCGCGCACACACACACATACACACTCGCCGGCCGCCGACGCGCTGTTAGGGACGGCGGTGGAGATACTGGGTCAAGGTTGGGGCTCTCGAGGAGAACGGCGGCGCCGTCGGTCGGAATGCGAGACGCGGCCGACGAGTCGCCCCCAACTAATGACGCCGCAGCATCTGGCTGCTCCGGCGGACGCCACAGAGCGGCCGGTATCATCTCGGCGCGCGCGCACGGGGCTCTCGGAGAAGCGTTCACCGGTACTAAACGTGCACGCACGTACCTCGGCACTCGCATACGCGATGCTGGGCTCAGTCTCGGTGATGCGTCGAGGCTGCCTAACATTCCGGAGCGGGCTTGTTACCTATCTCCTTCTGAGGCGGGCTCCCTGTGCATGCGGAAAGGGAGAAGGGGGAAAAAATATATGAGCAGCGGCCGAGTGCAAAGGTGGCAGGAGAGTGGACGCCTATTGTTCGTCGCTGTGGTGGTGCTCGCGGTGGCTGCGCCCAGATCCCATCGCTGGAATCTGAGTTGTATTGTTTTGTACAAGCAGAACCAGTGTAGGCGAAAGCTGTAGGATCCGCGGACGGGTGTTATAGAAGCGGGAGGAATATTCAACGGTGTATTTCTTTTTCACGGCCAAAGGTCTTTCAAGCCCTGAACCTGTTTTGACAGAATTTTGTGATTGTGTTTTTGTGTATGGACTTTCTTGTTCTTTTTTTTTTTTTTTTTTTTACTGCTTCGTCTTGGATTGACTGATCTTCGCATTTCAGGCTTGAAAGTTGGCTGTGATGCAAGCCGTAGACTGAATACTGCAGACTGAATACAAACATGAGGGGTTCTCTAACGCGCTCGAGGAAAACAACAGTGGCACGTTTTCACAACATGAGGTACCCATTGAAGTGCTGTCACAGCGACCAGGTATAGCAAAACATGACCGGCGGTCAGCGACTAAACTCCGTTTCATACTTAGCAGGCAACGTTAGATATACTCAAGCACTGCGCCCGTAGTCTCAGAACGACCGTTTCGCAAGGTAGCTGTGTATGATCGGCGACGCTTTCTGCGGAGCAGCTACTTTATATATTACGACTACCGCTGTGCGGCATCGTATGTTTTGGTTGAGAGCGCAAGCGTTCTGCTGGGCTCGCTTGTCGCTGAAACCTGTAACACCTTTCCCTGTAAAGGCAGTGAGTGGGTTATCATCTGCGACGTCTTTCATGTAATAATTGCGACATATCCTGCGAAATAAAGGCATGACACTTAATGTTACATCGAATTACACGATGCGTGCCCATATATTTCCCATGTGATGCACTATTTTTTCGTCGCGAATGCGAGTAGGGATTAAAGTCTCTCTCGAGTTTAGCCTTCTAAATTATGTATTGTCTGCTGTGTATTAAACGGGGTGTAAACCAGTGCACCAAGTGCTGCTGGAGCTTTGAGCAGGCATCTTGGAGATATTAATTGGCAGAAACTACCTTCTCTTCTGAAGAAATTCGCTGTAATGCAACAGGTAAATAACAAAAAGAGATTTCCAAGCAAGGCAAACTTGTGAAGCAGTAACTGTGTTTGCTAGCGTGGATACCATTAATTTCAGCTGGCCAGATCCCTTGAAGACATACAGATTTTTTCCCGAATTAGCACGTGATAATTGAGCACACTCCGTAATTCGCAGCAAATTGCCTATTCAGTGGTATTGCAGCCACTGCACTTGTGATAGTGGTATTCAAGAATGCCATAATTGAGGTGATATTGAAATATGTTTCCCCAAACTTGACCTGGGGCCCTGTACAACGTAAAACTATTCCATTCTGACTTTATTCCAGTCTCCAGACGTCAAACTTATGCAACCGCGATGCAAGCATCGGGCGGTGACCTACAGCGTTGTTTGAATAGCCTCTTTCCAACCCCTATATCTCCCATCCCAGCGCAGGGTAGCAAACCGGAAACTCGTATCTGGTTAACCTCCCAGCCTTTTCTTTCTCGCTTTCCCTCTCTCTCTGAAAAACCCAATCAAACGCTCTGCTCGTTTCTATGTGGTTACTTTTGTTTGCTTTGAAAGCAAATAATATTGCCTACTTTGACACACTTTTCTTATCTAATTGGCTGACAAGCGGCGAGGAGCAGCGCAGAAGTGGAGAGGGTTTCAGTGAGTCCGTGCTAGCGCAGTGAAAGCAGATAACCGTATAAGAAGGCGGTGCCTGTGTCTGTGACTGCTCCGCTTCCCCTTCTTGTGGTGGCTGGTCGAAAACCGCAGCGGCATGCAACAGAAGGTTAAATATGCCACCAAAACGGATCCTCGGCGAAGGAGAGTTGGCAGAGCGATGTCGTATGCCTACCGAAAGGGCTCGTTAACGCTATACTCCCAGGCAAAAATGTTTATTATGCGTCGAAAAATTTATTTTCCCCGACATCTCCGAGTAGCAAGTGCCATAGCGATCGGCAGGCAGCCATCTTTGACTCCCCTCGGAATGGGCTCCGGCTATCCAGAAAATGATATTGAGTGTGGTCGGCATATTAATGCCTCTTTAGTGCTTGCACGTCACTTTGAGGTGGTGAGATTTCGCCGCTTTGCGACGTCGTGTGACAAACAGGCGAAGTGGGCGCAGGCCGAGAACACTTTACCAATAGCGGAGGGCTAACGGCGAAAACGGCATACAATAGGATATATATATATATATATATATATATATATATATATATATATATATATATTTGTTCGGCGTGATCGCGTATAATTAGTGTGTGCACGTCATATCAGATGGGGAGCTTTCGCGGTTTTTGTGACGGTGCGTCGCAGACAGGCCAAGTAGGGGTGGCCCGAAAACCTTTGGCCAATCATTGAATCAGTGGCCGAAATTTAGTAAAAACTGATTGGAACAGCTTTACGTTATAGCGCACCTGGATTTTTACGCCTAATTCTGTTCGGCAAACCCTTGAAATAAAAGGAAGAGATTACAGGCAAATAAAAGAAGGGAATAGCTAATTGGCCCATGTGTAATGATGCTTTCCTGTGAACCCACAGGAGCCCTAAGAACTGTTCCGAAGCCACGAAGAGGTAGCCTGCCAATCCGAGGGAAGAAAAATAGGCTTGCAATCACTGTGTGCAATCTGCGTTTAGAAGGGGTTTCGGAGCATGGGTACAAGCCTGAAAACAAAAATAAGAGAGGCTGAGGACTACGCAAGAGGGCGCTAAAAAGGAAAAGTGACTAAAGTGACAGGCGTAGCGAGTTAGAAATGCATAATTATGGACTAAGGAAAAAACGAACCTAAATGGTTTTCCAGTTGTGAGGAAGGGCGAAAGACTAAATTTGGGCAAGCCACGCTATCCTTGAAAGAAATAACCAGTGGTCACTTAGCGCAAAGGAATGAATGAGGGAAGCAGCGACTGCATAGATTGATGAGATTAAGTAATTTGTGGTTGTACGTAATATATAGAGTGTGTTCGTAACGTCTGCTGTCGGGTTGGTTGGTACATGGCTAGAAATGGTTTAAGGTGCAAAAAAAAAAAAGGCACGGACAACAGAATAAAAGACAGAGTGCGCCTGTGGTCGTCTTTTATTATGTTGTCCGCGTCTTATTTTTTGCGCCTAGAACCATTTCTAGACTGCGTTCGGTTTACGCAAATCCGCGAGTGAAAAGACCGAGATGCCGCAGTGGTTCTTGCAGTGCTGTGAACTTAATTAGGCGGATGATTATCTGTCCTGAGTATGTATGTCTTTTCTTTCTTTTTGCGTTTTTCTTTCTCTACCTAAATATATAGAGAGACAGTTGCGAGCATTCACTGTATCCCTTGAAAAAGGCCTGTCCACTGACAGAAATTGTTGGGTAAATAAACCAAAGATAACCACGGAGTTGTGCTTCTCATCTTTATACAGGGTGATCGCAATTAGGTCGACATGTTTATTTTTTATATTAAGTGCTTAGATGTACGCGAAGACCACCTGTACAGTAAGGTTATGCGCGCTGGGGGCCACAGAACGAGGTGGTAATTATTGATGTGGGTGGCTTAATTACCTAAAATTGAATAATTAACTTTTAGTGGCTGCAGTAAGCAGGCATCGTTGTATTGAAAAGTTAAACGCAATCGTGTTTCTACACAGTTTCATTTGGCAGAATTCTTCTAGAGCATCCGGGAGCATTCTTGAGACCAGTCAAGCTGCCATGAGCAGCTTTTTTCCCACTTTCCCACCACAACACTGTATTGTACATGTTTTGTGGAAAAATAAACATTCATTCATTCATCCGTGCTCCGAGATATCGAACTGCGAAGTTTAATTGCCGTTCGCATGATTACGCATGCAAGACAGTGAGGCCCTTCGCAAAGCGCCTCCCTTTTGGGACGTGCCTGCTGTGGACGCTGTTTAGTTTGACAAACGGGTGGAGGCATAGGCAAAATTGATCCCCTGGGCGCATGGGCGCATAACCTTACTGTAGAGGTGGTCATCACGTTCATCTAAGCGTCTACTTTAAAAAAAAAAGAGACCTGTTGACTTAACCTTGATCACCCAGTATATTGCATAATCCCCACCCCACACAATACTCCTATACTGGACTATGGTAGTTTTTTTTAATGAATAAATAAATACAGATTCGAATCTCTCATGCTCTGGTATGAAAAGGACCTCTGACACGCTTGAGGTCTCGTCTTCTTGATTTCTTTTCCGCGCAGCATGTGCGTAAGTCACTGCCGGGTCTCTTGAAAGCAATTAGGGCGTTTCTTTTCATGATTCTGGAAGGCCTACATATGGCGTGCTCACTTGCTTTCTCTTATTCCAACTGTACGGAAAAAAAAATGTAAGTAATTCTGGATGGCGTACATATGGCGTGATCACTTGCTTTCTCTTATTCCAACTGTATGGAAAAAATCTATGTATGGTTGTATAAAGGTGGCCCGCCTGTGCTTGTCGATAAACTGTGATTCACCGCGTTCTCCACAGACTCCATCACATACGCTCGGTCGTTGCCTCCGCACCATGATTCCTGTTATTCCTAGGTAGTAGTGGGAAAAGAGCTGACAGGGCACTTCCATAAAACGTGTGCTGACCGGTGCCCTAAAGTGACAGTGAACGAAAGACAGCAGATTCCAGCACGATTCCATTGGCTCTTAACTCAATTACTGCGACAGCAGCATTCTCCCACAGCAAAAAGCACAACCTTCTTCTTACTTGTCTGCTTTTCCCTCAAATAATTGTGCTCAACCACTACAGAGGAGTATATTGGTAAGCAAAGCAAGCAAAGCAAAGCAAGCAAAGCAAAGCAAAGCAAAGCAAAGCAAAGCAAGCAAAGCAAAGCAAAGCAAAGCAAAGCAAAGCAACAAAGCAAAGCAAAGCAAAGCAAAGCAAAGCAAAGCAAGCAAAGCAAAGCAAAGCAAGCAAAGCAAAGCAAAGCAAAGCAAAGCAAGCAAAGCAAAGCAAAGCAAAGCAAAGCAAAGCAAGCAAGCAAAGCAAAGCAAAGCAAAGCAAAGCAAAGCAAAGCAAAGCAAAGCAAAGCAAAGCAAAGCAAAGCAAAGCAAAGCAAAGCAAAGCAAAGCAAAGCAAAGCAAAGCAAAGCAAAGCAAAGCAAAGCAAAGCAAAGCAAAGCAAAGCAAAGCAAAGCAAAGCAAAGCAAAGCAAAGCAAAGCAAAGCAAAGCAAAGCAAAGCAAGCAAAGCAAAGCAAAGCAAAGCAAAGCAAAGCAAAGCAAAGCAAAGCAAAGCAAAGCAAAGCAAAGCAAAGCAAAGCAAGCAAAGCAAAGCAAAGCAAAGCAACGCAAAGCAAAGCAAAGCAAAGCAAAGCAAAGCAAAGCAAAGCAAGCAAAGCAAGCAAAGCACAGTAAAGCACAGTAAAGCACAGTAAAGCAAAGCAAAGCAAGGCAGGGCAAAGCAGGAAGCAGGGCAGGGCAGGGCAGGGCAGGGCAGGGCAGGGCACACCAGGGCAGGACAGGCAGGCGCAGTAGGCGCAGTAGGCGCAGTTACCCTGACATGCTTAATTGGCCGGCAATTGCTCCGCCTTAGGATCTCATCCATTGCTAGGAATGGCGTTTCACCAAACGTTGAGAAACTCCGTGTCTCGAAGAAAGGCAATCAACAGTCGTAGAACTCCGTGCCTTATTACTGCGGGCTCCTCAGCAAACACTGCGTCTTTAAAGCTCGCGTGTGGAAGGCCATTTTATTGTAGGTTGTGAAGCAACGCCGGTCTTTCCGCGTCGAACTGCGGACCCATCAATATGAAGTGCTTCACATCACCTATCTCACCACATAAGTTACAAGACAGAAGAAGGGACCGTCCAGTCTTAAATAACCAGTCCTGAAGACAGAACTAGTTCTAACGCGATACAGTAAGGTATCTTCTTAATTCGCGAGTAAGTCATTTGACCACACAGGGTGGATGCGAAGTTTTTTGGAGCGCCCGCAAATGGTTGAGGTTTGCGTCCTTCGTTTAGTGCAGGTGCTTAGGGACTCTCAATTTTAGGGCCCATGATATCGCTTTGTGTGCAACAGCGTCAGTTAATCATTGCTTTCATGTATGGCGGGATGCACTGAAATTTCACGTTGAATCCCTCGCTCCTGGTGTCCTTAGGCAGCGCAAGAGATTACCTTGTAAGCTGCACGCCAGGCAGGTCATGATATAATTGTTGTAGTGTTATTTGGTCCGTGAGTAGGCAACGTCTTGCGCAGAATAGGCCATTAGTTTTCACAGAGCGACAGTGATTGCAGCAATTTCAACTGTCCCAGACGAAACTAAATGATCCAACTGAGCAGACAATGACAAGTCAACGGAAGGTATGCTGAATGCTGCTGCGCAGCTACTTCGTCTACCCAGGCCGACGCCTCTGTGAATACTTGCATGTGGCTTTGAAGTTCTGTGTTCAAGAATATTTACTTCGGCAGTTCGAATGGCGCGTTTCACGAGTAGTTGTAATACACTGACGTGCAGATAACAGCTCCAAGCGACCATGCGGGCCCAGACTACCCCGCTTAGGCCATTCAATGTCTAACAATGGGAAGGTATTCAGTGCCACATGAAAAGGAGCGCGAGTTCTTGTGCGCGATGACAGAATTGAATTGAATGGAATGCTGGTACCCGCCGTGGTTGCTTTGTGGCTATGGTTTTCGGCTGCTGTGCACACGGTCGCGGGATCAAATCCCGGCCACGGCGGCCACATTTTGATGAGGGCGAAATGTGAAAACACCCGTGTACTTAGATTAGGTATACACGTTAAAGAACGCCAAGTGGTCCAAATTATTCCGGAGACCTAAGTGCGGCGTGCCTCATAATCATATCATGGTTTTGGCAAGTAAAACCCGATATAATTTTAATTGTGGGGTTTTACGTGCCAAAACCACGATTTGATTATGAAGCACGCCGTAGTGACCACCAAGGGATCATCCGGGTGAATTTTGACCACCAAGGGATCCTTAGCGTACCCCCCGTGCATGGGACACGGGCGTTGTTGCCTTTATAGCAAAAACATGACAAGTGATAACAAAGATACGGCTACCACGATGGCCCTATGAAAACTTACTAGTGCCAACGCCAATAGATAAACGTGGGATACATTTAGATGTCCTTAACACACGTTCCCCTTTGGTGAACAGTGGTGGTGGCTGCAACGTAGTTACAGGCAGTGTTTCACTGGTAGTGAGTGCCCAAAGTGGTCTCGCTTCAGCTTTGATGCCTAGAACACAAAGCGCATTACCACTCGCCTAATAATTCACAGTGATGTAAAAAACCCGAAAAGGCGCGACAGCTGTTTCCGCACGTATACGGCCGCACCTTCGAGAACACAAGATCTCGCCAACATGCAAGAATCTTGCCTTTTCTACAACTCCTCGAATAGCTTTCTCCACTGAATCATCGCCAGTATGCCAGCTGCATGCAGTGCTCTTCTTCACCCGCTTCATTTTGCAGAGGGAATCTTTAGCGTGCTTTGTACTGAAAGACTACGCTGGGGTAAAAAGTGATTCTGCCCGGATTCTCCATACAGTATCGAGGCTTCATCGCGGCTGCCTGTACATGACATATGGTTCGTGCAAAAGAATCAAGAGAAAGTGAGAAGGGTCGCGAGTAGTCTCCTTAGAGAGCCGGTCAGTCTTTTGCATCCGGATTTCGGGGCCTTTGACAGCGCGTCACACTTGCTTTCACCTGCGCTTTCGTTGCCGAAAATGCCCAAGTAGTATAATGCCCAAGAGGATTTGTTGTTAAAGCACTTTCCTCCAAGCAACTAGCTCCTTAAACGCTGCTATCGACTGCCGACAAAACTTGTTGGTTGGAAGAGATAGTTGCTTAAGAGCGACTTTTTAATCCGTAATCATAACTTCCCGAGTGCAAACTCTTAGCAGATCACTATGAGTCACGACTGCGTGCGCTGGATAGTTGCCCCAGCGCACGCCTGGCACGCGTTCGAATACACAAAGCAACACTACACGAAACTAGTGTTGTCCAAAAATCGATGCCATAAATGTCTTTTCAGGTCATTGTCAGACGAGTTAGCCTATAAATGACATAGTACTGCAGGCTGCGATGCTTATTCCGGCGTCTGCAATCACTCGTCCGTGGGTATAGACTTGCATTTTTTTTTTCATTTTTTACAGCGCTTCACAAGGGTGAGAGAACAAAAATCACCAGCCCTTCCCCTGTCGAGAAAATGGGGGATAAGCGAAGCTTGTCGTGTGTGTATCTGACATTCTTGGGGATTTTCTTTCTTTCTTTCTTTCTTTCTTTCTTTCTTTCTTTCTTTCTTTCTTTCTTTCTTTCTTTCTTTCTCTCTCTCTCTCTTTCTCTCCCTTTCTCTCTCTTCCTTTCTCTCTCTCTTTATTTCTTTCTCTCTTTCTATATGTCTTCCTTCCTTTCTCTCTCTCTTTGACCTTCGTGTTGATTTTCTTTCTGTCACTCTCTCTCTCTCAGTCTTTCTTTCTCTCTTTATTTCTTTATCTGTCTCTTTCTCTCTCTCTATCTATCTTTATTTCTCTCTCTCTTTCTATCTTTCTTTGTCCGACCCTCATGGTGATTTTCTATATTTCTCTCTCTTTGTCCCTCTCTCTTTCTCTCGGTCTTTCTCTCTCTCTTTCTTTTTTGTCTCGATGGGGGCGAAATGCGAAAGCTCCCGTGTACTTTGGTGTAGGGGCACGTTAAAGAACCCCAGGTGGTCTAAATTATTCCGGAGTCCCCCAGTACGGCGTGCCTCATGATCAGATCGTGGTTTTGGCACGTAAAACCCCATAATTTAATAATTTTTTGCTTTCTTGTCCCTGGTATGTGCCATTGAACTTGGACCCTTTCTGCACTATCGGCAGGATCAGCCTACTTTTCAGCGTGACACTGCCGCCGCCACCACCACCACCGCCGCCGACACTTATGAGCCTTGATAAAGCTTCGCTTAAAAGGCGCCTCTTCAAAGGGAACAGAGCACTTGAGGTGGATCGATGGAACGCCGTGATCACAAATGGCGTCATGACGTCGGTGAAGAACTAATTCTTTCTGGGGTTGTACATGCCAAAACCAGTTCCGATTATGAGGCACGCCGTAGTGGTGAGGGCTCCGGATTAATTTTGACCACCTGGGGTTCTTTAACGTGCACTACAACGCAAGCACACGGGCGTTTTTGCATTTCGCCTCCATCGAAATGCGGCCGTCGTGGCCGGGATTCGATCCCGCGATCTCGTGCTCAGCAGCGCAATAGAACAAAACAATGTAAATAGCACCATGAAAATTAGATCTATGACTGTCGTACAATCTTAGGCGAAATATGTTCCCGGAGATGAAGGACTTTAGTCAACAATGCTTCAGAATCCACAAGGCGTAGTGACAAAGAATTAGTTCCATATATACTCAACTTTTTGAAGCTAGTTGGGGGTCGCCCAGAGATAATCTGAAACACTTCCTGCGTACAAATTCAAAGAGTTAATACTGCTCTTCAATTAACATATCAGCGTCAGTGGGCACGGCAGTGGACAAAAGATCCGAGGTTCCGATGGTCATGAGCACAGTGTGTAAGTGTAAGTCAAGCATTCACTTTTGCATCGTTCTGCCAGCTCACGTTTGCCACGCACTTGAGGGCATGCAGGATTCATGATGATACCATGGTAGCGTTGTCCACAGATTTACGCCAAAAATTTCGACTTTCAAGGATGACGCCCGCAAAATGAACACGGCTGGCATGTCAAATTTATTGGCCTCTCGTGTTCAGCTGCAACCTCGTAGCCTTTGTTGCACTTTAGGAAACAGTATAAAGCTTGATTTTACTACTGAAATTGTATACCCGGGAATTGACAATCTGGCCTGGATCACAGAAAATGCTCTCTTTATTTCTTTCTCTCTATCTTTCTCTCCCTCCTTCTCTCTCTATCTATCTTTATTCCTCTCTCTCTCTTCCTTTCTCTCTCTCTCTTTATTTATTTCTCTCTCTTTCTTTTTCTGACCTTCGAGGTGATTTTCTGTATTTCTCTCTCTTTCTCTCTCTCTTTCTTTGTCTGACCTTCGTGGTGATTTTCTATATTTCTCTCTTTTTCTCACTCTCTCTTTCTCTCGGTCCTTCTTTCTCTATTTCTTTCTCTCTCTCTCTTTCATCCTCTCTATGGGTGCTAACAATTTGTGTAGATAGAGTGACATCCAAATACAAATTCACTCAACATGAATTGATAGTTTGAGTGATAAATGGTCAAAGTTGACTGATTTCAGTGAACCAGCCGAGCCGATATGAAACAACAAAGCGTGGCCAGTCACTTCCGTGCCTTACAGCTTACTAATGGTAATGCACTGCTGCAGGCAGTCAAACTATTTAGAAATGCCTGCGAAAATGGCAACAGTAGAAAAACCATATTATTTATTTTCCATTACAAGGTTCACCAAATACAACGCCGTCTTCAGAAGTGCAACAGTGCAGAGCATCTGTCTAGAGCCAATCACGCATAACGGAGCTTTCGTTTCTTTTCAACAAACCACTTCAGCCTGGTACAGACTAACTTCTCAAAAGCGTTCACCCCCGGAAGATGTCAGCGACACTAGCCGATACGACGCTAATTTAAAAGCACCTTTGACAGACCTAAGAACCGCTATAACGCCCAAGCCACTCGCCAGGACTGGGGATCATCAGCTCTACTCCTGATATCATTATTAAAACCTAGGGGCTCGTGTAGTCGCTCTGTGAGATCCCAGAGCCAGGGAGATCACAGCCCACAAAAGAGCACCGTCATAGACGGCGAAGTGTTATCTCTAAATGCCGTAGAATCTAACGAGCATCTACTGAACTTGTAATGTGAGAGAGGTGGCAAGAAGCTCGTACCTCGAGTAGATCGACCAATGTTGCCTAGCTTATGGCAAGGGCTGGCAAGTGGCAAATGTGTCCTGGCACTTCTTTTGTCCGACAAATAGTCACCTAGCCTGCTTGATTTAATCAGATATACTATACATGTTCTTTATCTAGCATTTTTGTATACCTCTAATTATTTTTATTTTTCAAAAATTTACCTTGTACCGCTGCCTATGATTTTAAGAGATCAGGTCGTATCCACCTTTTCCCTGCTTTTTTTCCACCAGTACTCTAATCGTCTCTTGCTGATCTCTACGGCTGATCTGTTTATGTTTCCTTCCACTTTAAACCCAAACCCAAGCGCTTCTGGGAGTTGCACGTTACCTACGGTTCTCGCTGGGTGGATACCGTCGCATTCCATTAGGATGTGCTGAGTGGTCTCTGGATCTTTACTGCAGCATACACATGTCTCATCTAGTTCCGAATATTTGTTCCGATATGTTTTCGTCCTTAGGCAACCGGCTCGAGCCTCTAATAGCAAGGCACTGCCCTTTGTATTATTGTACAGATTTTCCCTTCTAATTTCTTTCTTCTCATTCTTGTAAATCTCCATTGTCCTTTTCGTTTCCATTCTTTGCATCGAATTCACGGTCTCTATTTCTCTCACTTTCTTTCTGATGACCCCTGGTTGTCTATTTGCAGTTTCGATTATCCTGTACTTGGTTGCCAACTTCCTTGACCTCTTCCTCCATTCTGTGTCCACGCTTTTCATGTAGAGATACTTTTGCACTTTAGTGTCGTGGCACTTCTTTTGTCCTTGTCCGCAACGCGCTACGTCTACTGCTCGTAGTGGACCATAAACAATAACAAATTGCCACCTTAATGAAGCTTCGAATGATCTGTGTTGCCGGAACCTCTCAGAAAGTTGTGCTGATTACGCCACCTACACTATCGATATGAGAGTGAAAAAAAAATGTGGTGCAAAATGCCGCGCATTGGTCTCGATTGAACTTTTCTTAGAGTGGCGCTGTTTTACCAATGTTATTGGGCTTTGGTCGTGCTCGCCCTGCCAAACACGAGCTCTCTCAAGCCCGTAAGGGTCTTGGGAGAGCTTTAGCCGCTAACCTAAATCGGTCACGTTGAGCAATAATTACCGTAGCCCTTGTACCCAATACAACGGTTCCTTAGCGCACGTTCATCTTGCATGACTTACACATATTGTGGCCGTTTTAACTCTCAGAGGCGGTTTTGACTATGTTACCGTTTGCTTTCTGTATTAACATAAGCGAGCTGTAGAGAATCAGTCTTTGCCTAACGTTGTGAATCGCCGTGTTCATTAACTTCCTATATTTACTGCACAAACATATGTAAAACACTCTTTGCTTGCGTGTCTAAAAGTTGTGCTGGCTGTCACACGGGATTTCAGGCTATGAACGTTGTCAATTCCGAAAGGTCTGCTGTATAACTGTTAAGTTACTTAAGAGGTCCAGCAAGGATCATCCGTCCGTCCTAGCACCAAATATTAATATTTTCCGCCGGCGTCCGGAACATACCACATCTTGATGAATGCCCTGGTTATTGCTACATTTCCCCCTAGGCTACGAAACAACCAATCACTCCTCTGACGGCTCACCCACGTCGCAGCGTGAAAAAGTAAGAAAAAAAAAACAGGAAGTCTTATCCTAATGTCACTATCAATAGTCGTATATAGATTGCACAAACTTTCCTTGTATAGTCAGCAGAAAAATAGAGAACGTCCATTTCGAACTTTTCTGATGTTTAGTTAACTGCACGACCTTTAGCGCACACGTGGAATCAGTATACGAAGAAATGATGCCCCACGCACGAAACGAAGATTCGTGTTTCGTTCAGCAGCATTACGTCATGCACCACCTTCTCGATCACGCTCCCCTTTTTTTCTTGCTTCCCGTTTTCGTCCGCGCAAGCGACGCCTCTCCTGAGCAAGGCTCGCCATAACGCGGCGCGAGCGAAAGGCACGCGATCACGTTTTATTGTGCAACAAGAGAGGTGCCGCGCGCGTTCGATACCGCACGCAGCCAATCACTCGGAACAGCGAGTCGACACTCTTGTTTCACAAACCCGCACCGTGCCAAGGTTCTGGTTATCGAGTCACGGCGTAATCCGGATGGGTTGGGAAGGCTCGGGGAAGAGGCGGGCATGCCAAGGAGGCGGACAGGCTGGACAGACGGCACGTGGCTCGTAACCACGAGGAAAGCAAGCAAACAGAGAAGACACCGCAGAGCTAAGAGCGAAAGAGCGAGAAGAAAAAGAAAACACGCAACAAAACCAAAACGGGCCCCCGTTTCTTTCTTGCGCACGCCGCAGAGTTTTTCCGGAAAAGGTCACTCAGCCCGGCGGCGAGTGAGGAAGGATAGGCCCCCACGGAGCACGCGCTCTCGCGCGCGGGGCCTCCCTTCGTCTCGTACGCGGGTGGCATGCGGGACATGGCGGGATATCGTGGCGGCCGATTCGGCACTTCACGCCAAGCACCGCGGGGCCGCCCTGAGCTCAGCTGCTGGCGGCGACAAAGCGTGCGGTCACGCTGGAGCTGGATGGTAAAATAGCGTACGGGCACTAGGCTGGGAATTAAAAAAAAAAAAAGCCCAGGGCTTCGCTTGCTCCAGGGGCCACCCAGTGACGTATCGAGATGCAGACGTAATCGCTTGTCCCCGTCAGTGAGCGGGCCCCCGGCTCACTTGTATGAAAAACATGGGCGATAGCTCGGAGCTGCACTGGTGCGCTTGATGCCGCTTGCAGCCGAGCATGCGCACTGAGCAGGACAAGGTGTGCTCCTACCTGAGCGTCCCACTGAGTGGTCTGTTGCGCAAGCACCGCCTGTCGACGACGACCCCACCTTACGCCAGAAGGATCTGAGCAGTCACGCGACGGGAGAAACGACAGCGGCCAGGTCCTTTCACACATGTCCCTACAGGCGCTGAATCAATGCGCCCTACGTCACGTCGGACGTGAACGCCAGCGGAGGCGGCCTCGCGTCCGCCAGAACACATTTCGAGGCGCGCAGCTCTGACATGTGCTACTACTCACAGGGGCTGTGCAAAGAGAAACACAATGGCACTGAAGTCGCTGAAGGCTGCAAGAGCGCTACGCAAATTGGTACGCGGTAACCTCAAAAGACACACTGCAACACCGTAACCGTATAAAGATCAACGTGTTTAATGTTATCAGTGTAAGACCTGTTGACTATTCACTAGAACACTTGGACGGTTCGCACGCCGCCGACTCGTGTTGACGCTTAAGTTGGGGTCAAGTGCCGTCTTTGTTCCTGTGCTGAACGTTCGGCTGTTTGGTTCGAAGCGCGAAAGACATGACCGACAGGAAGATGTCATACGGCGCTTCTGTGACGCTTTCCTTTCACGCATGCCTTTGACGCTACCTTACCATTTCATTTCCAGTTACTCGTGAGAAGGATAGACGACGATTGCGAAAGTAACTGTGATTTCTGCGACAGGCGCCACAATTTTGGGTTCAGTTACCTTAGCAGCCATGGCACTAACAAGAAAGAAAAGAAATATCAAGGAAAGTAGGCAACTGCCCATATTTTTGTTCTGAATTTTTATCGCGCCATAAAAACATGCGCATTCACTTCACTTTTGTGCGCTGTCAGAACGCGCAGGAAGGGCAAAGATGGAAGTCGTGATACTTAAGAGGAAGGCACCAAAAGACAAAAGACGAGAGAAATTTTTGTTTCGGAAACAGCAACTACTGCACTTCCTTAATTTCTACTACTAGACGCCTTTAAAACAACCGTGTGTCCCAAATCCTTATTCAAAAAGAAGAAAAAAAGTGGTCTTTTAAACCAAGTATGTCCTCATACCTTGAAATATATATCTTACCTTTCAATCTTAAACGGAAGCGTTATTAGCTCGAGGCCAACTCTTACTTTCATATTCAAATACACGTAAATGCAGAGATTATTTTATTAGGCAACCACTGGACTGATCTTTGTAAAACTGTATTCGTTTGAGAGAAAAAAGCTCAATGATGGTGTGTACGAAAAACAGATACTACAGTTCTGTAAGCTGCACATGTTAGATCATATAAAGGGGACAATTTTCATATATGAATTCACTGATAACGTGAAATTGTTACGATGTTCATGAGCGTTTTGAAAAAGTCTTACAAATTAGTGACATATTTATTGCTGTACAATACATCAATTTAATTGGCCCGTTTTATATGTATTATTAGGTGAAGATTACGTAATTGTCATACCATTTTTATCGCTGAGTTGTAGAGCTGTAAACTTGATAGTTTAGATTCCTGTAACTTTGCAATTTCAATAATTTTCTACAAAAATACCATTAAAAATAAATCTCCTTCCTACAGGTACTAGATTTTAAATTTATTTTGAATTGCCACAAACTTAATCAAACTCGCTGCAGTGGTTGCTGAGAAAAACGATTTCACCGTTCCGATGTATTTAGATATGAGCTCCCGAGCTAAAGATTCCTCCCAATCTCCTTTTAACTGTCTTGCGCATTGCACGCTCCATTGTTTAACGCCAATAAAAGTCACATAACGAACTCACTAACAAACGTAACTCTTAGATTCCATGTTTTTAACTCTACGCAAGCTATGTAATTAACCTAATTATGCACTAAATAATCTCCTCAAACGTTTTAACCGACACCCAGCAATGGTAAACAGCTTTTGCTAGATCGATTGACAAGTACTTCAGATCAAAAAGCAACGGATGCACTATCATGCTAAGAAAATAACAGGAAGGAAGTATGTTCGCTACAGAAGCAGAACTGCTCAATCTGCAGAGTCTTTAACAGCGTTTGGCAGTTGCATCGCCAAAAAAAAAAAATTGCAATGCTTTACCTTTTTTAGTTGCTCCTTCAAATTTTTCTTCGCGTTTATGCTTGGGGGGGTTCATGCAAGAAGTTAATTACTGGGCATTTCGTTTCCTGACAGTTTGGTTTTCCACTGAATACTTGTACTCCGTGTCGCGTAATATGTTATACAAAGATTTACTCTCCATGCTATTTTCGCCTTCATTTTACCGATCACTATACATTGAATGGCCAGGCGACGATTTACTAAAGCGAGTTCGTGAAATGTATCTATCCCCTTGATGCAAAACATTCTTTTATAAACTTAATAGTGAAACCTAGAAAAAAAAAAGCAAAGAAAGAAAACACCAAGCTAAGAAGACTCTTTCAGTTGCACCGCGACGAAGACACAAAGAGTGTTTTTTTTTTTTTTTTTTTTTTTTTTTTTACTGAATGATGTAATAGGATAGGTTGCCGCCGTTAGCTGGCACCGGTTACTCTTCGTCGCTTGGCAAAGAAAATTATTGTGACAAAATTTGTAAGAAAATGTGGCACGAAAGTATCACAAAAAACAGTCAATCAGCAGTATCACTAAGTTCTGTACATGAGTCGAGGGACTCACAGAAGGTGAATATGTGTAAGTATACCCCTACATAAGATACTACATAAACATTTGTCAACCTAACAAGCATAGAGTTACATCATACATGTACCTTTCTGCGGACACTAAAATTTAATAGAGAACTAAGATAGGGGTGTTTACTAAGGAAACTTTAAAGAGACAAGCGCTTTTATTTGAAGCGCCGCTGTTTCCCATGGGCCAATTATTTTATTCTTGTGGTAAATGGTTGTCCATTTAATAGCATTAGATCTTCCTTCAAATTTCGTCTGCCAAAAGTTCCTATTCATTCTGGAAACGTGCTGCTCAGGTCACGGTCAATCTCCACAAGAAGCACTAAAATGGCGGTGAGGATAAGCACTTTACCTATACAGAATACCAATGTGGACGAAATTAGATTTGTTCGTATATATCTTTTAGTTGGACGATCATTTGAATGAAATGAGTTGCTGATGAAATTAAAGGTTAGGCATTTCGATCTGACATGGCGTGCTTTTCACAAGCTATGCTTACCAATGAGCAGAAATCTATCAAAAGTACATCGTCACAGCTAGGCGGCGCCAGATATGGCTCAGAATGAGTATTTAGATCAAAGTCTTTTCGAACAGTTCGTTGCAGCACATCCCAAAATAAAATGGCATCTGTACAGACATCGTGATAATCATCGTGATAATCAACACGCTTCTTGACTGATCCTCCGTTGTAGGTACGTGCGATAGTGTAGAAATCACAATCGTCATCAACAAGCGACGATTGTTAAATTGACATTGTTAAAACAATGTTAAATTGTTTCGGGTACAACACACAAGCGACATTTAATGGATGTCACGAAAATGTCTAAACACAGCCAAGTCCGCACAGTGAAGGTTTCAGAAGGTTAATTAAAAAAGAAAGTTTTTGTAGATGGAGGACAAACTTATTTTACGCACACGAGCTAGTACATCCTGTCGTGGAAGGCCGAAGTATTTTGCGTAGTAAAATGTCCGTGGAAGCAACATAGATAATACATCTCTATAAAGGTTTTTTTTTTCGTCATACACATTCAGAATATTCCTTTGAAAACCACACTGCTAAAAAAATGAACTGAGAAACTCACTGCACGCATAAAGCCCCAAAAATATAATGTCTATTGGTGTTTTGTGGCTAAAGCGCCCTTAGGCGTTGAAGCACCCACGCTGACGCCTGGTGGCACGTCTCCTCCATCACGACTACCAACGTCGATGACCATGAGCAACCGTCGTGCATATGGAAGCTGCACCACGCTGCACACGCTAGCACAACGCGAAAGACGAAGCAGGTAACTGACAAACTAATACAACGCGCAAGACAAAGCACGTAACTGAATCGTCACCGAGTCAAATCAGCGCGTACAGCGCGTCGTAATTGCAGCCTCCGCGATCAACTTCAGAAACATTTTCAGAGCTAATTGCGGAGGCCACGCTCCGCTGTGCTGAGTACGGTGAACGCCACCTAGGTGGCGTTGGTAGTGCTTCTTGATGCCAGCGTCCCTTCGAATGCTGGCATCGAGGCGTCGTAGTGCTGAGACCACCGAAGCGTTCACTGTCGGTGCGCGTTAGTGTCATAATGCAGTACTTCTCTTTTCTGCTCGTAGGCGGCGGCACCGCCCCGAGCAAGAGCGCGGGTACACGGAGGAGTGTTAAGCCCAGACCACACGTACGCTTGCGGACGCGCGTAAGCTCGCGTCTACGCGCCTTGCGGTTGCCGCGCCTAGCGAGGAATGGCGTTTTGCATCCACAAATACGCGCGACAGCGCGCGCTCACTGGCATCACTTGTTTACACCTTGGCAGACGCCACTTCGTATTTCGTTGTTGGCAGTGCTTCAAAATGCTTCGATATTTATAAACGTAATTTTTATCTTTTTGGAGCTGTTAGATCAGCCCAAAAAGTGAAGAAGAAGCACTTTCTTGCATGGTATAATTCTGCTTAACTGAGAGTTGAATGTACCGCGCCGTCGCTGCGTAGCCAGGCGCGCCGACGCGAGGCAGCCCAGGCGCGCGATAACTGAGAGGAACTGATCAGCGAGATCGCGCCGCGTTTCGACGCGTACGAGCCGTGCCGCACCGTCTGCGCATGCGTGGGCGCGCGGACGCGAGCTCGCGCGCGTTTGCAAGCGGACGTGTGGTCTGGGCTTTAGATATATAAGGCGCGTCTGTGTAGCTCTCTGCAAATGCGCTTGTGGCGCAATGGGTTAAACGCTCGGCGATCTATCGTCGCGGACCGAGAGGTCGTGGGTTCGATTTCCAAATTTTGCATGTTTGTGGAACTTTTTCTTCTGGTTTCTTTCTTTGTATTATGTTCTATGACGTATTTCCGTGACGGAAATACGTCAGTGAAGTCTTGGTGGACCCCGGCATAAAACACTTTCGTGTTAAAATTAATGAAACCACTAGGTTAGGAATACATGCACCTGGTTGACCTGCAAGAAACCTCGAATCATAGACTGAGAACTGTGACAGAAAAGAATCAGCGAGATCCAAATTGCCACCTATACGGATGTACTAAGCCCGTCCCACATGCACTGAGCGGGCTGCAAAGATTGAAGAAAACAAAGAAGAAAACTTTAAGACTACATGAAAGTTGCAAATAAGCGGAAAATATGTTGAATTCACGATCTGGCACATTGGGGCACTTGTAATACATAGAAATGTTTTGTTGCCGAGAACGTGTTGCTTTACTAAATATTGATAGGTTGTGTGGTACGAAAGATTTAGCGGAACGTTCAAAGGCTGCATCGTCACTTGTTGATGACGATTGTGATTTCTACATTATGGCACGTACCTACAACGGGGGATCGCGAAGAAGCGTGTTGATTATCACGATGATTTTTATACCATGGCAACTACCGACGATGAGAGTTGGCTAAGAAGCGGGTGGTACATATCATGGCAACGCCAACAAGTTCTTTGAGATGATCGCCCCGTGTTCATGATGATTATGATTTAGATACTGTGGCAGATACCCACAACGAGGGATTGGCCAAGAAGCGGACGCTGCATTTCGCGCCAACGCCCACTTGCTCTTTGAGATGATCGCCGCGTCCTTATGATGATTATGATTTTATGCTGCGACATTTACACACAGCGGGGGATCGACCACGAAGCGTGTCCATGTGTTGATTATGACTGGGATCATTTCCATACAATGACGCATACCCGCAATGGCAGCTTGGCCAAGAAGCGGGCGGTACACTGGGACATGCCCACAGCGGGGCACTGGCCAAGAAGCGGGATGTACATATCATGACAACGCCAACTAGCTCTTTGAAATGGTTACCGGGTGTTCACGATGGCTATGACTTCCATACAATGACACATACCTACAACGGGAGACTGGTCATGAAGCGACCGGTACATTTAAAATAAATCGGAAGAAATGAAGAAGCACAAACCTATATAAGATTTGTCACATTGCTTAGCGCGGGTCCACGAGAACACGTGTGCGTGGCAGTTTGCTTTACGCCAAAGACGCTGGAATGAAATGGACAACTTTAAACAGTATTCGTGAACCGCTTCACGAACGCTTCGCTTCACGCATATTCCAGCTCGTGCATTGGATCTGCATATATTTGTGCGGTGGCGTTTGACGGCGTGGCAGATATGAAATGTAAATACAACGCAACGTGTGTCGCTGCCCAAAATTTGCTTTAGAGCTTAATGATAAATGAGTATGACAGTTTCTCTTCGCATATCTCATTCTAATAAACAACTTACATGCGCCATTCTTTAAATCAGTAATCCATACCTTTTGTTTCTCACGCTGTGCTTCATACATCAGCGCGACAGCGTTAAGGGCCCCGCGTCGCAGCAAACCTGGTGTCGGCGTCGTTGTCCCTGAACGAAAACATCCGCATATATTTAGGTATATGAATACGCCACGCCTCGCTATATGACATGCGATATATGCGGGTAACATTGCTACGACTGAAGTTGCTCACACATTGTCTTCGATTCTTGACAAAGTTATTCCTCGGAATTTTGAGAATGACAGCCCACAAACAAATGTCATGATACAAAACATCGACAGTGCATGCCTTTTATGTTAAATCTTCTCAGACTGAAACATTAAAAGTCAGAAACAATGCCACGAACTTGAAAATGATGTAACTTTTCTGGTGCGGCTGTGCGCTTCCTCCGAGACCGGCCCACGCAAGAGGGCGTGTTTCTATCAGAAAGCTTGCCTTTCCTGATAAACATTACTGTTACATAAGCTGCAGTTTCCGGGAAGCTGAGAAGCAGTCAGGGATATTTGAATGCTATCGCGTTCTACTGTTAATGGCGAAGCTTAAGCGTCCTCCGTGTTTTTTATGTAGTAATTTCATATATTATCTGCTCATGAAAGCAAAGTGTACCGTGTGTATGGTCGCCTTAGAATCACAAAGGAATGTCCGTTATTAGGCGGCTGTTGAAGAGCATAATCGACATCTTGAAGAGCCGCAAGTTCTGCAGCTGTCAATGTCATAACTTGCGAAAGTTTGGTCTGTAAAAAGGTTAAGAACCACGAAAGCTTCACTTACATGGACAAACATCAGGGATCTGTACTGCCTAATTTATTGTTCTTCCACTTTTCGATCCTGGTCCTCGCGTCTTACCGACTAGCTTTGTTTAAGTTATTCCACCTCTACACTGCCTTATGAAAAAGTGTCGGAGCGATTAACTTTGAGTTCACGAGAGGCCAGACGCACTACTATCCACTATTCCTCGCTGTAGCATCGGCCCAGTGACTCAGATTGCTAGAATCATCTGCTGGCAGCCTGTGGGCTTGTGGGTTTAATCTTCGCGGGGCCCTGCCACTATGTATCTTTATAAAAATTTTAACAAATGACTTTAGGATTCCTGCGACGGACGCCGGCGGACTCCAGCGGAGATCAAAACTAATGTGTGGGATAGCCTACAAACGCTATTGCGGCGAAGAGACTCCTCTGCCAGCTCCATATTTTGGAGCTACTTGCTCGATGAGTCGTGAATCGCTAAGCGCCCAACCAAAACATTGAGAATTGCCACGCAATATTACATGTCAGAGTATAACCGGACTTTCCACATGCCCCTCACGTTATATATTCGCATCTTGTCAGTTCCAGGATATAAAATCGTTTAGAAACCGGCCGAAAAACTCAGGTAATAAATAAAAATGTGATTGAGTGAACCTGAGATGTTCATCAATTGAACCAATTTATACATCTTGAGCACGTGGAGGTGGGACGGACTTCACGCGCATGTTGTGGGACCGTGTAAAATTCAAGGAGTTCCGCAGCCAAGGCTCCTCGCTTCGAGGGTCGAGGGTTAGGGTCTCAACCAATTTTACAATGAGAACGGTTGACATTTATCCCGTTACACAAGGCAACCAGCTTTCACGAAGGCCGGTGCGAGCGAACGCGGACGAAAAGCAAGCAGGACGAAAGGAGGAAACATTAATAAGTCTTAAGGTCACTAAAGAAGGTTTCACGTTACGTCACTTCAAATGTATACAGAAGCCGCGACTTGGGGTTTTCCTTCTGCTCGTGCACGCGCTCAGAAAGCCTGGGGAACCTTGGTGAGGAGCTCCTAATGGTTCCGCGAGACAAAGTGACCCCGACAGCCTTGGTGTATAACAACGGGCGCCACCGAAGGCAATGCCGCAGCTGACTCCCGAGTCGAAGTCGTAAAACAAAACGGCTCACCGCCGTTTCCTCTGGTCGTCTCCCGGTGGTGACGGAGGCGACGAGCGCTAGAGGACAAGGCTTCTGATGTCGAACACATAACGCGGTGTTTATTCTGGGTGATCGCGTCTCGCTGAGGGTACGTGCCTTGTGCGTTCGGTGCAAGGACCCCATCCCGAGAAGATTTCCCGCCCACTTGAGGACCGCAGGACAGGAAGCGCTGAACGCTTCCTGGGTGCTTAAGTTACGTTTATGCCCAACTGTCGAGTACGGACGAATGTAAAACTTCCGATGCGTCCGGTGATTAATGACGGGGAACCACCAGCGAAGCGTACGACGTTATCTTAGCGCAGAGAGTGGTCGTTAATGAGAGAGTCGTAAAGGACGTGTCAATGTCGCGATTTGTGTGGCTTTCCGCATAGGCAGTATCAGCTCGTTAATATTCATGATATAGTTTGGGTTCGAAAGCTGCATGGAGGGACATGCAGCAGCACATCAGGGACACCGTGGAGGACGACCACGGTTTAATTTTGACCACCTGCTGTTCTTTAACTTGCGCGTAAATCTAGGTATGCACATACGTTACGAGGCATTCGGCTCCTCGCACGTCTCGTTCGGAAATCGAACGTGCGACCTCAAGCTCAAGTACATGCCATGCTTGTTTAAGGTCAAGTGAAATGCGGAAGGGGTGTCAGGCGAAGACAAGGCACAAATCCTAGCCTTCAGCCCCCCGTAAAAGGGCTGAAAACGTCTTTCTGCGCTACTTGAAATTCAAGAATTTATAGGCAGAGTTGAGAAATTGCGCAATGAAGCGTTATGGAACTTGTCGAGAACCTATTTCTTCTGTTCTTCTTCCCAGTTCTTTTAAATAGTAAAAAAACAACTAAATAGCTGCTTGCATGCAATGTGCAGCACTGCAGTTGCAGGTAGTTTCGCGGTTCTTTAGGCGACTTTAGACAACCGAGGTTTTTCAAATGCCCCCATTTTATTCTCCCGCGACACATGGAAATCATCCTCTGTCTCTGCCAAGTCGGAGAAGACTTCTGGCCAGCGAAAATGTCAGCAAATATAATCCACTTTAATTTTCAGGATTTATAAGCGCATTACTATTTTTCTAGATGCTGTTTTATATGCCACCGCTTAGAATCTGAAAATAATTGATGCTGAGTGCCCAAGGCATTGAAATTTATATATATATATATATATATATATATATATATATATATATATATATATATATATAGTTTGCTTGTCAACTATTTTCTTTGCTTGCAGTTTCTCTTCGCGGTAATTCCTAATTTGTGAGCCCTAGCTAGCTCAATGCTGGTAAAGATAACACTGTGTCATGGTGTAACCGAGTGACAAAAGTTAAATAAATGTGAAGATTTCGCACATATTCTTCATCATTTTGAAAATGCCAGGGCTCTGCCGAAACAAGCGCACTTTGTGTATGATTCAGCATTTGGAAACACGCAGACTTTTGTGATTATTTCCAAGATTCACTCGCTGAAAGTGTGCCATAGGTGACAAATAATGTGTAAGAAACTATAAAGAGAGCTTTCCGCATGTCCATCGCGGCTTTCAATTTCCTGGTCCCGGCGTCTGGCCGCTAGTGGCAGTATTCCAATCTAGAGCATGTATACTTCGACTTTTATTCCTTTAGCCCGCTGGCGATGAAAATAAATAATCGATCTTGAGTTACGAAAGGAAGTGCATCGATACCATCCAGCTTAAAGCTTGCGAAGGAGGCATACGTGACGTGGATACACAACGCTCAGTTCCTAGGATCAGTGACACAAGCGTCTGCTCTTGCGTTGTTTACTCGCCGCATGCCACTCAGCGACAAGTTCATACCCACTTGTCGCTGTATCCTTGTTCGCCATAGACAAATTATTATTATTATTATTATTATTATTATTATTATTATTATTATTATTATTATTATTATTATTATTATTATTATTATTATTATTATTATTATTATTATTATTATTATTATTATTATTTGATTTGAAGACATATACCCAGGAATAGGAAAGTGAGGAGCAAGGCTTGCAACTGCTACCGGAAGGGGCACAGCGCCTGCCTACTCTTCAGAAAGTAGGAGACAAACATAGAAATGGAAGGTCGGAAGGAGGGGTGGACATTGGAAAGAAAGAGCGAGATGACAAATCTCAAAGAACAGAGTAGAACACACAGTAGGGCCCGTCACTGCAGGTCACGCTACTAAAGAATGTAAAATAGAAGAAATAGTTTCTGGGTTACAAGGATGCCCCTAAGTTCGTTACTTCTAGAAAAGCAAGGAGAGCAAGATGAGCCTGATCACGTCGAGACGCACAACCACTTGGGTACAAACGTTCAATATTTCTTTCGTTTCGTGTATCAGTGTGCAATTGAGATAACGCGGTTAAAGAACTTTCCAGCTGCACATTGGTTGTACCGGCAACGCTGTGGTCACGTGCTAAGCACTTTGCTGTTTTTTCTTCATCGCTACCTTCATGCACACGTATTCGTTATCCACAGTTGGTAGTATGGATAGAAGGGACCCATAGCAGCCAATGGGTGTTGTTCTATATTGAAAGCTTCGAAAGTGTAGAAGTGCAGGCCAGTTTGTGTAGCATTGTCAAGGATAAAACAGCGCAATACGCTGTACAGAGAGCAAGACGAAACAGCCCGATATCTAACTTGCAACTAAAAATTTATATGGGAAACCCTCGTTTCGTCGAACAGTAACGCCTTTCTTCTACACGAGCTCATTTGCGCCTATCACATGAATTCTGCTACTGCAGCAATATCAGCAGGTTCCTTTCAATAACGTGCTTAAACCGACGGATGAAAGAGAGGAAAGGCACTAAGGTTGTAACTAAACCGAGAGCATGACAAGTTTCCTCAGTGCGCTAAAATCTGGCACAAAGTCAACTGAGCATCACAGTTCAGTCATGCATTAACTTCAAGTGCCCTGATATAAGAGTAACAAAAAAGAACACTCTTGCAGCTTATCGCGCTGCACTTTGTCTCGTAAGCCAACAACCTCGAAGATGGTCGCTTTCAGTTACTCGAAGGCAGCGCTGCCGTCTTTACAACCAGCTCTGAGGTGCGGGTCACGCAAACGAATGGTGTTTGAGATCATAGAACTAATCCATACATTGGCCGAGAAAGGGCATCACGCAATATTTCAGTGGCTTTCAAATCACTGTGGCGTCAGAGCTAACGAGCACGACGATGACGCTGCTTGGCCAGCTGTTGAAGACGCCGCACTGAATCGATAGCTTTGTCAAGGCCAGATGCTGTTAGAAAACTCCTTGCACGATACATCACGTTTTCCGTGTGGAACGCGCCAATTTTTCAGAATAATTAACTGCGCAACTTAGACCCTTTGCTCCGTCTTCACATCGAATCTTGACTTTGTCAACGCAATGCCACCCTGTTTTCCCGGCGATGGCTAAGAGAGACCTTTACGAAGTTTTCTTGCCTTTCGGCCTTCGAGTGGCCGACTACGATATATTGTCATGAATGAGGTTGCGAGGATGCGTGGAGACCCCTGAACACGTTCTGTGTGACAGTCCTCGATACTGTGTACAAAGACAAATGCTCGTGAAGACGCTAGCTCGCATTGATCGCCGACCAAATAGTCAGAGTAAGCCATTTTGGAATGCTAACCCCATAAACCATCGAAGCAGAGGGTGAAGCAAAGCACTGCTACAATTCTTGAGTACAACAAACCTGCATAAATGGCTTTAACCATAATTTGTTTTCGTTCCACTGCAAGTTATGCTGCACTGCGATCGTGCGCAGCGATCGTGACCGTCTATAATGGTGTGACTGGACTCTATAATTAAATATTTCATTCGTATTTTTCTGCCTATTCCTCCCCGGTCCCTCAGTGTAGGGTTAAAAATTTGATTTTCTCTTTTCGTTAATCTCCCTGCCTTTCTCATTTCTTCCGTTCTTTGCTCTCTAGCGTTTCGCTAACCTTACTGTCCGCGCTTACCTGACACATCAATTTTGTTTAAAGATCACCATACCATCATAAAAAAAGAAACAAAACAAATTGGGTGACCTTTGCAAGTTGAACCTAGAACAGGACGTGTTTTCCAGCTTGAAATAGCATTACAAGCATTGTAGGTGTCGATCCATTATTTTCATCTTTCGCTACTTCCTTTTGTTTTCTCTCTTTCCTACGTTATTAAAAAGTGTTCCTCGAATTTTTGTACTTAAGCTGACCAAAAAGCAGGCTATACACTTTCACCAAGTAGAAACTACAAGCGTATGTCATTCGTAACCTCCGAAGGTGGGTGCACAAGGTCTTTCAGGACACGACTTGGAATCGCCATAAACATCAACGTTCTCTTTCTATCTGTCTCGGCGCTTAACTTCGTCCACATCAATCCCTGTGTCACCTACCTAGCATATTTACACCACGGTATCAGCTTGCACTCTGACGCTGGAGATAAAGCCGTACATTCCCTTAGTCTCCTTACACGCCGACCATAGTGACTAAAAGATCGCCACTTTCTTGAATGCCGCCAAATCCTTTGTTTTTGGTGCTAGACAAGAGTTTTTGGTCAGCATAATCTGTGAAAAAGACGAATACATAGGCGTTGCCAGTGGTCAGACGCCATTCAGACGGTTGAGTTTCTCCTGCAGGTGGAGGTCGTGATGAGTGAGAGCACTGAAAAATCGATTATGGGCATTGTGAAGCGGCTTCGAGTGGCAGAGTCAATATTCAACCTTCCTATGTATTATTTCATTAGGCGACACAATAAAGTAATGGATTTACTTGCTCCCACAGCATGTGCGCGACCCAAAGATGTCTGGTTGTGTACTTCTGCGGTCACTTCACCCTTAATATAGCTTCCTAGTGCCGAGTATTTAAACCTGTAGACTGCAATGTATGGCAGGTGTCTCTCAGAGGGAGACTAACAAGCAGACACACAATGATAAAAACTCACTAAAGATGCTATTGTTGAAGAACTGCCCAATATCAACATGCACTATTTGATGCAGGCAGGCAGCTATTACCGAAACTGAATTCACTCAATAATTGAGGTTAAAGGGGGTCTTATATAATAAGCTGTCTTATAAAAAAGCAGCAAAAAAAAAAAAACGCTGTAAAATATTTGGAACGAATATATGGAATATTATCTGAAATATTGCTGCTATTCCCAAAATCGTCATTATGTCCTCAAATACCTTGCGCACCTGGTATTTAGTACACGGATGCTAGCGATATATACTACAGACTATATAGATTTTAGAAAACTTCCCTCTGTGGCAATAGTTCTTCCTCGGCGCGGATTTCGGGTTGCGTCGGTGACATGCACAGCGCTTCCGACCTGTCCCCTCGTGCGTGAAAGTTTTCAGCAAGTCGATTGCCCTTTTACCTCGTGCGTGACCCCCTGCCAACCCCACAGCCTCACGACCTCCCAAGAATAAAAAGAAAAGAAAAAAGCACGGTCTGCATATTTTTTTTCCTTTTTGCTGCATGCCGGCGATAAGAGCAGTGAGAACATTCAGTTATGTGCTATTCTTGAAAAAAAAATAACAGGAAGAGGTGAAGAACGTGTTTCTTCAGAATCAGCATTTTCTGGAGTTTCGAATGCAGTACACCGGTTATTTCTTTTCGCAACTTCGCTTCTGATCTTGGCGGTCTTTAACGTAACGTTGATGCGTTCCAGCTATGTCAATTTCCCTTAACGTTCCTGTGAATAGCTGTATATAGCAATATTGATACACCTATAACGAAACCACCAACGTGTATTTCTCGACTGTTGCATCGACAATACCCATAAAACATATACTTCTGTCTGTAGTCCTGGGCACGAACGTGTTCTTCTGTGGAACTTCCAAGCATCGGGCACCATCTCTTGAGAGTATAGAGCTGTCACTCCCGACTCTGGTGCTTGCCACATCACTCAGCTTGCCTAGATAGTATAGGTGAAATCGGCTTCTAACTTTATGTGTAAGCATTAGTATAGGTGAACATATACTTCTATATATCAAAGGTAAAATAATTGCGAACATTGAAAAACAGGAGGTTACACTTGGTCTTTTTTTAGATTTACGGAAGGCTTTCGACTCGATTGATCATAAAATATTAATACATAAATTAGAAATCTACGGGATACGTGGCGTCGCTAATGATTTAATAGGAAGTTATTTAACGAACCGAAACCAATTTGTTCAGATAAATTATGTTGCCTCTGACGTTTTACCTATAAAGCAGGGTGTACCTCAGGGCTCGAAACTGGGCCCACTATTGTCCTTAATTTATGTAAACGATATTGTACAAATACCTGACTCACCCGACTTGGCAATGTATGCCGATGATACAAACGTATTTTTTACATCCAACGACACTTCCGAACTTTCTAATATTGATAATGCGTATCTAAATCGCTTGTCAGTTCGGCTGAGAGAGAATAGTCCAGAATTAAATACTACAAAGACAACATACATTTTATTCAGAGCTCGTAACAAGAACATACCCGATAACATTCACATTTATTTCAATGAAATGGCAATCAACCATGTCCAAGAACAAAAATTCTTAGGCTTATGGTTTGATGAACATTTAACCTGGGGTTAACATATAAGGAAGCTTTGCAATGACCTTTCTAAATCTGTCGGTATCATTAATAGAATAAACCATCTAATTCCGCTTTGGCTCAAACAACAGTTATACAATGCTCTCTTTTACTCTAAACTCTGCTACGGAGCCTTGGTATGGGGTACAACTTCAAAAACAAACTACAACAAATTAATTATTTTACAGAAACGAATCCTTCGTATGTACTGCAATTACCATGGCCGTTTCGTAGACTTTGAAACAGCTCCATTATTCCAGCGTTACTCCCTTCTTCGAGAAGGCAGAATATATTATAAGAAGCTTCTGGTCACCATACATAAACAAAAATTATTCACCAAAACGGACAATGATAAAATATCTCGTTACCAACTAAGCCGGAAAACCAGGCACGTTCCAAAAACAAGAACAAATTATGGAAAACAAACATTTCGATATCAATCGACAGAAATATTGAACAAGGTAGGAGAACTGTTACATTTTAGCGCTTGTGAAAGCTCGTTCAAAAAAGCGCTTAGTGTATTATTACTCGCCGATGATATTGCTTTCACTAATTATTGATATTTTGTTTCTTTCACATCTGTACGTATGCATGTATGACATAAAAAATTCATATAGATACCATTTGTGCTAATGTTTTTTTGTGGTTTACTCAATCCAGTGAACAAATGTTGTAATTGTTACTGAAATTTTGTTCTCTCATGCGTTATTGTTACTGAAATTCTGTTCTCTCGTGCGAGATGTATGTAGGTTGTATATGTATTCATTTACATTGGTTATCACCGCTGTTGTAACTGTGGGGGCTAGGACCTCTGTCAGGCCATTGTGCCTTTAGTCCCAGTCTCCCCTCGTTTGGACGAGAAATAAAGTTCATTCAATTCAAAGCCCGTGAATAAAATTCTGAAATAAACGAAAAGAACCTGCCGCTTTGAAGCGGACTTTGAATTGACACTAAAGAGAAACAATAAATCAGTATATACTGGTCAGGTATTCTTTGAAAACATTTTGTTCGTTAATTTTACTATAATATTATTATAATAAGTTACTTTCTTAACAAAACGTCGTTTATGCATTGAAGCACAAAAGTAACTGGAACACCAATGCATTTCTCCGCCAAGTTCCGAAATTAATATCTCGAAACTTGTGTCATCCTGAGAATTCGTTCCAAGTGGATCCGCCTTGCGAACTCCGCGGCTAGAATTTGTAAATTGCAATATGGGCCCGAAGGTAATTAATTACAAACTTAATTAGTGATTTTTTGTTAGTCGATTATGCATTTAAATTTTTTGTGCATGTATACATAATGTCCGCCTCTTCGAGTAGATCTGCTCATGAACAAAATTTGTGCTATTTGCCTACAGGTAACCTTCAAAGATTTTTGAAAGCGTTAGCTTAAACACGTGGTATACTATGTGTTCCAGCGTTTCAGGCGTCTCACAGTGTTCACAATCAGAGTTGTTCGATGGCCGAAGACGCCGCCAGAAAGCAAGGACTGGCCGCCGTCTGAGGAAGGGGAGTACTGGGGGTTAGTCTCCCAACCCCCGCCGCTCCCAGACCCCATCTTGGACACAATAAAGTTTTCTCTCTCTCTCTCTCTCTCTCTCTCTCTATCGACTGGTCGGTGAGGTTTGCGTAGCGGCGGGTGAAAGCAAAGCGCAGCCGAATTCCACGTAGCAATGACGCTTTGCGCTGTGTGACCTTGGGCGGACAAACGGAATTTACCATCGGGGTCGATCGCCTGTAGACCTCTGTGGATGCTCTCAGCGTGAGCTTTGTGTCTTCGTAAGGTGCTGCATCGGTGCATCGATCAGCGAGTTATTGCCGCATTCAGAAATGCACTTTCACTTTGAAACCCACGCTTGACTTGATCTAAATGATGCCATTCGTGAACGCACTGAAGGAAACGCAATGAGCGCCCTCGGGCACATTCACGCCAGAAATCATTTATGTAGATCAAATCAAGCATGGGTTTCAAAGTGAAAATGAATCTCTGAATACGGGGTTTAGTGTCAGGTCGCCGGCAGACAACCCGCAGTAACCAAGGAACTGGGCCCTAGGAGGCGCCATCTAAATCAATGACGTCATCGCGAGCTGGTGCGGAAACTTGAAGACGGCGTCGCCACCGCTCTTTTGAGTTTGTGTCTTTTCTAGCGTACCAATTAAGAGTGCTTTTGTTTTTCAATATTGTTGAAGGGTATACTTTACGAATGCAGGCGAAATCATTTCTCTCTTTAGTGTCCCTTCAAACTCCTCAGTGCCCTCGATATATGTGCGCTGCCTTCCGTCAAGCAGCACGCATCTTTCTAAAAGAGAGCCAGACAAGACAAAAACTTGACACTATAGGTAAAACCGAGGGCCCAGCCGACGGCCGAAGGGCTAATCAAACAGCCATGCTTTCACATACCATCTCCATCACTCCTATTAGTAAACGATGTGTATAGCTGCAGCGGAAGATTAGCGCACACTCATCACTCGATGAGGTAAATTACGGCACGCGACGCTGTTTTGCCCTAGCATGCCGAAAACGAGAGTGCCGGGCACCCCCTCTTTGAAACATGAATCATGGGGCACCATAGATACCAGTGTGCACGGGAACAAGAGCGCCGCGTACCGCAATTTCCCTGCTCCGGTCATCGGCCACTTGTGCTAATCTTTTCAGCTGCAGCGGTATAAGAAACGCTTCTCTTTCCGTGCGAAACATTGGCACATTAGAGCATCTAATACCGACGGCACAAAACTGTGTCTGAGCTTCGGCGATATGGAAATGCCTTGCAGGTGTACCACCGGAACCAGAGGTGTAAGCGAAACACTTTTCTCCTTATTCGTGCCCGCTGAAGCGAGAGCTTGAGACATCTGGGCGAAGAGCCGCGCTCAAGCGTGTCAGTATTCGTGTTGCGGTTGCGCATGGACAAACTACACTTCCTTGTTTGAGCTGTCACGCGCGCACAACTCAGGGTCGTGCTGGTTTTACTTGTCATTCATCTCGTAAAGACAAGCAGTTAAATTTTGGTGCAGTACACTTGTTACTTGTATCTTTCTGAGTATTTCCCTTTTTGTTAAGCAGGCACCTAGGCGTGCGGCATACGCCACTTGCCGTGGTTGCTCAGCGCCTATGGACACGTTCTGCAAAGAACGACGTCGCGGGTGTGTTTCCTTGTCGTGACGGCCGCATTCCGACGAGAATGACATGCAAAACGTGTGCTGCATCTAAATTAGAGAAAAATCAGGTGGTCAACGTTTTTTCGGGGCCATCCGCTATATATCACCGTCTTTCATAATTCAGGTTCCGCTTTTGGATGCTAAAAATGAAGAGAAAAAAAACTATTGCAGATCCAACGCACATGTTCGTATCTATGTCAGGCAAAGGTTTCGTGAAACGCTTTAAATAAATTCAAAGCGCACAGTTGTTTCTGTCATCGCTCTATGCAACGTGTCATCTCATGCAGTGTTTAATTAAACACCGCATGGATCACAACTTTAATTTCATGCAGTATCTATGTTTATGAACTACACCGTTCACTTGCTATGTCAAAGTGACAACTGTTCATCAGCGTAGTGGTCTCACGATGACGAATGCGATGTTTGATCTTTGTCGAGGAAAGCAATGTGAGGAGAGGTGTATGACCAGAGAAGTAAGACGTGAAAGACAGTGCTACGGCTGTCTATTATTCAGCCCGTCTCATTCCTAGCGTCTGTGGCCAAATGAAAAGTGGCGCGTTTCTGCGAAGTTGCACATTCGCACACAAGTGCTACAACGTGTGATGCACGCACCAGTCGCCTCGAAAAGATTCTTGGAATTGGCGTGAGAAGTACGTATGAGGGCGATTGTGGCTCAATTGTATTCCTTAAGCAACAATACGGACGATCGAGTTGCACTCCCTGCCATCCGCGATGTCAGCGCCGTCAGGCATTCCTGTTATATCGATGGTGCATGCGCGGCCCATGCGAGGACGGTAAGAAGGCCTCCAGACATGCGCAGTGCATTCGGCCGCAAAAGTGACGAAGCCAAGTGGGTGCACCGTCCAGCTTTGCTCAGTCGGCTCTGCCTGAAACAGGGCAGTGTTTGGCTGACGCTTCTAGCATGATCGTTGTTCGCATGCACATAAACTTTCCTGCTGAGGAGCTGTATACATGGCACATGGCCGCGGTGCATAAAGCACCGGTCTGAGCGGAACGGGTGGGGAACGTCAAGTCTATCTGCTTCTTTCATTCGATGCTCCCAAACGCCGACTGTTTGTCGTTAGTCTCAGTTAGTGCACAATTGAAGTGCAACGCCGTCATACGTAACGTCACTGCCGGCGTTCGTCATCACGCCAGCGTTGTGATACGCCTTGCATGTGCCAGGGCGCTGTCTTTACTGCGTAGCAGTTGTCGTGCATGCTGCATCGCGCCATGCCGCTCCGCGCATTGTTACAAGACCAGGAGAGGAGCTCGTGTTCATCGCTAAAGCTTGTCATTGCTTTCAATGGTGCGCCTGCGGGCGAAACAGCCAATTGTTTTCTCATAAGCTTTCGGCAGGTATCGCCGAATTCCCGCTATGGCGCAAAAGCATAATGGTCGTTTACTTCAATACTAGAAGCCTACGTAACGTTTTGACCCACCACGGTGGCTCAGTCAGCTAAAGGCGTTCCGCTGCTGATCGAGCACAAGATCGCGGGATCGAATCCCGGCCGCGGCGACCGCATTTCAATGGAGGCGAAATGCAAAAACGCCCGTGTGCTTGCGTTGTAGTGCACGTTAAAGAACCCCAGGTGGACAAAATTAATCCGGAGTCCTCCACTACGACGTGCCTCATAATCAGAACTGATTTTGGCACATAAAACCCCAGAAAGAAGATGTACGTAACGTCTTGCGCGTGTACCTACGCTACCTACGTCTCCAATACTGGCGCGTGTAAGTATGTCGTAACGTTATTATGCTTGGGAAGGAAACGGACGAGGAAATATTAGTGTTTGTCCTGCTCCATCTTCATGCGCAGTGAACGTGACAACTTATCTCGAATATAATTGAATTCTGGAGTTTTACGTGCCAAACCATGATTTAATTATGAGGCACGCTGCAGTGGGAGACTCCGGTTTAATTTTGACCACCGAGGAATCTTTAACGTGCCCCCGAAGCACGAGACACGCGCGTCCTTGCATTTCGCTCCCATCAAAATGCGGCCGCCGCGCCGGTATTGGAACCCACGACTTCGTGGTTAGCAGCGCAACACCATAGCCGCAAAGCCACCGAGGCGGATCAACTTATTTCACACTGAGATATAAAGGTTATAAACAGGGATAAGTTGCATCAGATAAGGTGCTTAAGATAGAGCTCAAGATAGGCCCCCCTATCGAAACGTTGGCCAGCCTTTCGAGGCACCTTATCCCTGTTTACAACATTTATACCAAAGTGTGCTACTCCATCTGTCAGCCCCCTCCTTGATTTCGAACTTATCTCACAGCAAGCCGTCGTTCGTAGTACTCTGCGCGCTATTGAAATCTGGGCGAAGTGCCGCGCCAATGTTCCTAACGTATGAATACTGTCTTCAGTAACACCATGCCTGCTTCACACAGAGCTGGATGCGTTTTCATGCGAAGCATTCTTTGGCACACCCCAAGCACTTTGCGGTATAGGTAGGTCGGTAGGCAATTAAGTAGGCTCCCGACTGGCATCCTTTTGGGTCTTTTCAATAAAAAAAGTTAGAAAGCGATTCAACCTCTATTTGAAGTTGAAAGCAATTTCTTCCTTGGCGACTTGAGGATGCGCACTTATTATTATTATTTTCATCACCATCATGATCGTCTTCATATAATCATCATCATCGCCATCATTGTTATCACCGTTATCATCATCGTCGTCTTCACCATCACAAGCATCATCATTATCATTATCATCATAGCCATCCTCAGCGCTTCACTCAGAACAACATATAGGCTTCAGGATCAGTTTTGTCACATTTTTAGACGAGATCGGCCCACGAAGAGGCTAGAAACCGAAGTTAGAAACCCGCATACCCTATACGATACGAATGGTCTAACCACAGCTCACACCCACAATACACCCCACCACATGGCAATGGGAGGCAGCGCTGTCCAGCTCCGACTCGACGGGCCAGCTGAACCTGGCCAACCGAGCGAGAAGGGCTGCTGAGGCCGCTGGACTCCTGGACTGAGGGGATCACCCACTGCAGAGCGGAGGAGCTACCTACGCTAGCGTGCTCTTTTGCATAAAGTTTATGCTCTCTCTTTAACCATTAGGTCACGGTCGCATAGATACCTCTCTCTGTCCGGCCGCTTGTCGCATAGCACGAGCGGGATCGAGTACCCACGTGCCAGATTCCATTGGGCGACAGACACCGGAATAAAACGCGCGAGCGATAACCAATCGTACCTCTGTCTCTCTCTTGCGTCACGTCGCACATCAACAAGTTGTTTTGAAAAACGAGAGCGTGTCACTTTCCCATTCTTTGTTTGTAGATGTTTGCGCTTTGAGACGCTGTGTTATATGGCACCGCCTTCGTGATCGGCCCAAGTCGTAACCAAATAAAATGTAACGCATCTTCGATGGAGTGCAACAAATGAACCATCATTCTATGACCGTCATACTAACGTCATCGTCGTCATCGTTGTCGTGTTGCTGCTGTTGAAACACACAAACACACACACACACACACACACACACACACACACACACACACACACACACACACACACACACACCACACACAACACACGCGCACACACGCGCACACACGCACACACGCACGCGCACACACGCACACACACGCACGCACGCGCACGCACACGCACACACACACACACACGCACACGCACACGCACACACACACACACACACACACACACAAACAAACAAACAAACATAACCGCTTGACGTGCAAAAAAGCGCTGGTCCATCTGGGTAGCGCTTTGCAGAAGTCCAAACGTACTGGATAGTTAGCTGGTTGCAGAATGCTTCGCATATCCTGGATTCCAACGGCACGTGGTATCTCCAAAATCTCATTTGATGTTCTCTCCAAATTTGTGTATTTTCAAATTTTTTTTACTGAATACGTCTTGCGACACCTTCCCGAATTAACGAAAAAACGCCTAGGGGACAAACACAGCATAGGGCGATGTGTGTATATGGATCTTAACTGTCATTAAATTAAATTTATGCTAAACCGGCGTGGAGAGGAAAATAGAGATCAGTCACTCAGGCATTAGCAGAATACGAGAAAATAAATATTAACTTTAGGCAGAACAACAAACAAGGGTAGACAGAAAGGTAAAAAAAAGGCCAATAAAATTAAAACATACACCGAGATTTAGGAAACATTATCCGTCGCGATGATAGGCTGTGCACAAGAATGCAGAAACAAAAAAATGTCGCAGTTTTGCCCGAAAGGAGAAGCATCAATTGCGATAGCGAATTAGTAGAGAGCTATTCGGAGTAGGGATAGTAGTTTTATCGGCTGCATAAACTTGGACACATTCGCTTACTAACTGAATTAACAAGCGTGGTGTCAGCGCGCACAAGCAAACATCAATATATCACACTCAATGACCGCAGACAACCACTGTCAAAACGCTGGCAGCAAGCGCAGCCGCCGCAGCGAGCGAAGGTTCGTGCGGTCTATCATTTCAACGGAAACTGAGCGGCAGAATGCGCAGCGCATACAAAGGTCTGAGCCGTGTGGAGATCGCTTGCAAGATACGGCGCATGCGACAACACCGGCAGCTCGTACCGGCGCAAACATATAATAAAGAACCAAGCGCAAAGCGCAAAGTACTTGAACGCATTTGTTGTACATGAACGCACGAACGCAAGGTTCGTGCGGTCTATCGCTTCAACGGAAACTGAGCGGCGAATGCCCAGCGCATACAAAGGTCAGAGCCGTGGGGAGATCGCTTTTAAGAGAGGGTGCGGCCGATCGTCGTAGCCGGGAACGTACAAGCGCACTTGTTGGCAGAGTAGAAGCTGCCCCCCCCCCTCTCCCGCGCTGCCTTCCCGCTTTCCTTCTTTCGCGTGGGAGATTGAGTGGCCAGGTCCCCTTCTGCACGGTTGTAAGATTGCATTTGGTGCCGCAGCACAGCGTCGCCCGACCTCCCTCCCTCCCATACTCCCACGGCCTTTCGCGCGACCGAAGTCGCGCTTGCTTTCCGCCGTGCGTTCGGTCTCCGTGATAGCGCGCTTCCCCCGCGCGCTTTCACTCCCGCAAACGGCGCGCGGCGACGAATTTATCGCCCTTGTACTTTATACGGAACCTCACGGCGACGGTGACGACGACGGCGACGGTAGAAATCTGCTTGAAGTGTCCATATAATTGCTATCGCAATAAAACGAGAAATTTAACTTTGCTTTTGAGAGCAACGACATGAATAGGCGAACCCCCGTTTCCTCTTATAAATGCATTTTATACGAACACTTCACAACGCGTTTAAGTCACGTACGACATGTTGGCAGACTCTTGCGATGAATACAGACTGCAACTTCACTAACGTTGTATTTTTCAAGTATATAAGAATTATTATTTATCACACGAGGAAGCAATCTGCACACACACACAAATTACTTTTTTACTGTAGCACACGGCGTCCCTGTGATCGTGTACACCGACTCCATTTCTCCGTGATGAGAAGCAAGATGAAGATGATAAGAACTTTCTTATCATTGGGGGCTTATACATAACAGTGGCGGTGGGAGGGTCACAACCTGTGTCGAGGAAGTCACTCCAGGTGTGAATTATGCATGACATTTTACCTACTCTCTTTGTTGTAAACGGGGTGATCATCTTTAACCTTTACGGGATCTTTAAAGCTGATACTGTCGTAATAATATCGTCGCCCTCATGCCACGGTTGCGTTGTCTCATGCCACGGTCAGTTTGTCGTCATAAAAGTCATCGTCATGCATTCATGGTCATACGGCGTCGTCGTACTGCCGTTGTGGTCGTCCCATCGTTGTTATTCCAGCTTCGCAATCCCATTCTCATCATGCTGTGTTCATTACGTCATCTTCGCCATAAATTCGTCATCATTACAGCGTCGTCATTCCCATGCCAACAACGGACGCCTTCATCCTCATGCCCTCGTCGTCATTGCGTCTTCATTAAGCCATCATCATGCCTTCGAGGTTATGCCGTCGTCTTCATGTCATCATGATAGTCATGTCATCATGGTTGTTCCGTCGTTGAATCCGTCGTCGTCGTCCCGTTGTTGTCGCGCCGTAGTCGTAACACCGCCTTTGTCATACAGTGCTCGCCATTACAGCGTCGACATCTAAAGTCGTCACGCCATCGTCTTCATAGTGTCGTCGTCATTCCAGCATCGTTACCTCATTGTTGTCATGCCGTGGTCATCATGCTATCGTTATCATGCCACCGTTATTTCTGTCATGCGGTCCTCGTGACGTCACAGGGTCCTTTCATTGTCGTCATTCTGTCGTCTCACACTGTACACCCCCCGTATTTGGTGCCTACGTTTTGGCAAGTTGTGAGCGCCCCGGTGCAGTCCATAAACAAAAATGGCATTACAATTAAGTTGCGATCTTTACTGAGGATAAACATTGCACGAGATTACGAGCTGTACAGGGTGAATTGTACGCATCGCCGTTAGTTGCACAGCATTTGATTAAACGCTTAACTAAAGCTTCGCTTCGCTTAAATTCGAACATGAGCGTTAGATCGGCATAATTAAGTTAATTATTTATTTCAATAAACGAACAATTACTACCACTATGTTAGGGCGCGGCGTACTTATTTCAGGGCATTCTCCTGGCGCAGATCCAGTGCTCCGCCTGAGCGTCTCTTGCGGTGTCACAGGGGTATTAACCACTTGTCGAACAGATCAGTGTCTCTTCGGAAAGTAAGAAGGCGTGAAGTTTTTTCATGGGCTATAGCAGACCCTTGTGGAAACACAGAGAGAGAAAGGATGCATAGAAAGGCAGGGAGGTTAACCAGAGGTAGTTCCGGTTGGCTACCCTGCATGGGTGGGAAGAAATAGGGGTATTAAAGGAGAAAGAGTGTGGAAGGGTGAGAGAGAGAAATGTGTTGCAGGCACGCATGTAGAAGACCTTTCATCTGTTGCCCCAGTGTTGTCTTGGGACGTTAAACACCGTCAATGAATCAATCATGGCCTGAAACTCGCATTTACCTGGTTTGAAATGTCGTCGACGGGGGTCGTTTTACGCAGGGGACTGAGTGGTTGGCGCATACCTTCGAGCGGGCACCGCTAAGTCGATGCGACGAAGCATGTGCGCCCGGACGGTTTCCGCGATTAGCGCATCGGTTTGCCAGCCGCATTTCAGCACAGTTTCTTTTGTTCGAAACCGGCTGCCGCTTTAGACTAATGTCGTTTGGCGTACAAGACTTAATACATCCATTGCCAATTCTCTTCCGTTGTACTTGAAATACATTTCGCGGGATGCAAACAGGTGTCATTACTTTCGTGTGTTCCGTCCACGAAGCTGCTTGCGGTTCGAAGAAAAATGACTTCACTTCCAAACTGCTTAATTTGCATGCGAGCAGGAAGCGTAACCCTTGCACAAGCTCGCACAGACTGTCGTCTTTCATTTGAGTAACAGAGCTCTCTGACCAATGGGCTATTTATCAAAGTAACTTTTATTTCTCCATTAAAAGAAGGAGGGGTGTCAGACAAAAAGTTCCATACTGCAGCGTGATGAGGCTCTGGCCCCCTACCGATTTCCGCGGCAAGTAAGCCGTGGTACACTTTAAATAACACAGAAGCAGCGACAAACCAAAAACGTGTTATGTACGAACAAAAACATGCACCGTGACAATGAAACCGCACAAAAAATGCCCAGTTCAAAACAAAATTGAATTGGCTGAGATGCATCATCGTAAAGAGTACCGAATACGCATACAGTATAGTATTTTAAAATAGTCAGAAAAGAAATAAATAAACGGTCGCATAATAAATGCGATAAAATAAGAAAGAAAGAAGATATATCTGCAAAATATTTTTTTTACTTTTTATTAAGGAATGCTGCAATCTTTTGTGATGATCAAGTCAAGGTGGATGAGCATTTTGTAACATGAATGAATAGACAAATACAAAATGAATACAAGTAAGGCAATGATTACAAATATGTCCATTGAAACAAAAGACAAAACAACAACACTAGGATGACAGTGGGTCCTGAGTTATAGCTTAAGTAATGAGGTTGTTAAAATCTGTAATGCTCAATTGTGGTACTGAGAGGGGAGCGTGGGTCTGCTGGTGCTTCTTTAGTGCTCGTTGTCTATAGTCTACGACATTATTAGCGTGGGATTGCCTCAAACTACTTAGTTGAGTCGTCATTTGGTCCCATATCTCGATATATTTTACTTCAACAAAGAAATTGGTCATTCTACCAGAGTTCAGTTGTATAGTGCTATAGTTATGCTAAGTTATGCTCATAACTTAGCGCAACTCCGAGTTCATCGGTGAGCCCTAAGTTTTCGTGTTGCATTGCTGACTCACCAAAAACGAAACGGACAGACGCTTTCCGTGCGTATTACTGAGCCATCATGTAGTCCGTTGGCGTTTGCTATACCCTTGATCAGAAAAGGAGAAGACACGTGGAGATTATATGTCTACGATCTTCACATGAAGTGAATCATTCACAAGAGGTACGCCTACTCACTGTCTCGTGTTGGCAATGCAATTTACTGTTTATACAGAGCCAAGCGTTGGTCGTCCATCAACCGTAAGGCTTAATTAATATCGGCAAATCACCGTCGCTATTTATATCGAACACGATATTTCATTGCCCTTGCGTTTCCGGTAAGCTACAGGTCTGAAATCGTAAAACATTGTTTTTCGAGGGGGGACGGGGTGCCTTACGGCATATTGAAAAAAAAAAGACGAATGAGGAAAAAAACTCTTATAAATATGAATGCAACCCGGCATCATGCAGATCGAAAGCTCAGTAAGGCTCTGTAATTACACGTCATACTGAAGTCAGCAAACTTTCTCATACACGTCATCGCCTTAATGCGCTGTGCCCAATGAGAGTTCCATGGTAACGTGGTCCAACTTTAGCAAGAGACTAGATAGAGCATTACGCGTGTAACTAGCTGGTGGCAACGAAAGCATACAGACATGCAACAAGCTGAAACCATCGCCCACGTTTACAACGCACTGAGGCCTTTCGGGTGCTTGTACTGCAAGCATCGCAAGACATCGAAAAGCGCGAAGTGCCTGCTTACTCACAGCTTTAACCAAGTTTCCTTTGTGATTATTTCACTCTGCGGTGTCTTTTGGGGCTGTCTGAAATAATCCCGCCGTTTTTCAAGGGCTTTTACAGCGCGTTGCGTCTAGTTTATGATGTCACCTGTGAAACAGTCCTCATAACGGCCACCACATGCTGTTCACCCTGACAGCGACTGATGTCATTCACGTAGTCCGACTCAACGAGGGTCATCACGCTCCCCACGACGCACACGTTCTATGCATCAGGACACAGCTCCTTCGCGCGGGGATAGAATGACAGCATAGTAAACGACCGCCGCCACACCAAAGACGGTAACGAAAAACACAGCCGTGCTCACGCTGTCATTCATCGTGGCCACGATTCGGCTGTTATAGAAACTTGGTAAGAATTGTCTCCGTGCAAAGCGTAATTTATCAAATAACAGTGTGTCCAGGTAAGCAGCTGACACAGCGTATGTTTTACTAACGACAACGCCGAAAGTGTTCGTCAGTTTCGTTTGTGCTCAATGACGACGCTTGTTTAGACTTGGCCAGCCTAGTGCGCACAATTTTCTAGCATGTGGAACGCTTTGCTGACAATCAATATGCAGAAATGTCATCGGAAAGGGAACGTGGGAAAGGGATAACACCTTGAGTTCGAGTTAATAGTTAATTGACCTTTTCACAATCCTATACTCTTGAGAAGAATTATTCTTGCTTCGCTGTCGTATACATTTCTGCGTTCTTTCAAATTTATTTAACGTTGTGTACAGGATAGTATAGTAAACCTAGTTAGCACAAAAAAATATTGTGGAACACTTTTAAAGAACGTTGATGTGGGCCAACGTTGAACGTTGATCTGCTAGTTCGTGTTTTGATGTGAAAAGTCTTTAAAACGACTGCACGGGGTCGCTTGTTGAAACCGCTATTTGAGGTTCGAGCTAGTTCCCTAAGGGCGAAAACATACCGGAGAAAATACTTGCAGCAGGATGATGCATGCGTATGCTGCAGCAAAAATTCACCATTCAGCACCACCTGGTGCTGAATTCAGCATTCAGCAGACACCATTCAGCACATCCTAACGCAATGCGAAGGGATTCGCCCAGTGAGACCCGGAGGTGACGTACACCTTCCAGGAGCGCTTGGATTGGACAGAAGTGGACAGATTGGACAGAGTGGACAGAAGCATCAACCGGTCAGCAGTCCAGATAAGCAAGAGGCGTTTAGATTAGTGGTGAAAAAAAGCAGGGAAAAAATTGATACGAGCGGAATCGTTACGGGGGCATGGCTAGCCGATACAAGGTAGAGGAGAAGTTCTCAGAAAAAAAAAAAAAGCTACGGAGAAGTATACAAAAATACTAGGATGAAAGACATGTACAATATACCTGATTTAATCGGGCAGAAGTTGTAAGGCCTACAAATGTGCAATATCTTGCAGATATTTCACGTTTGCTTAGCTCATTGAAGACAATAATTTTTAAACAAAATTAAACGATTTGTCGTGACAGTGATGAAATATGTGAACTGATGATGAGACAACAAAACATTTTGCAACAGAAGCAACACATGTGTGCTTATCAAAGCGTTGTAGCGTTCAACGCCAGTACTTTGAACAATATTCGTGTTCCTAGCATGGGCCACTGGCCACTGGCCATTGGGAATCAGTCACAACAAAGCGAAGTGAAAGTGCTCCAGCGCATTCAGGAGGTGAGGTGATCGAGAGAGCAAACAAATTAACACACAGTGCCACTTTTTGTCCGCGTCGCTTAGCTGCGCTTGTATACACTTGAATCATGTGTTACGGACTACAGGCCTGCGCCAATTTTGTTCGTTTATGTTGTATTTATACAGTTCTCTCAGGCTAGAAGCCTTGGCGTAAACTGAAATGTTGTCCGCAATGTGCTCCACAAGCCGACACGCGCGTATCTTGTCCATATGTGGCCTAACATAAGCTGCTTTTCAGCCTTCCTTTACAATGGAATTTATGCCCAAATATGAATGAATTCTTGGCAGTTAACTAAGCGTTGGTGTGAAGCGCGTTGTGTTTCCGCCAATGTAGAACCGGTGTTTTTTCTTTCAAAAACATTCGACAAACAATTCTCTCACCGGGATTTGAAGAAACCACGAGGTCCGCGTACCGAAAGGCTAAAACTCGAAGCCGTTGAATGAGCTGTAGTGGCAAGTCGGCTAATATGCGTTCCGGCAGGGTTTTAATTCTTGAAAGAAACCAATATGAAAAGTAGTAAGCACGAAACCATAACAAAAGCCGGAAAGTTTCTACGGTGTGCATTTCAGTGAAGACTGGCTCCCGACAGGAACTGAATTTCGGTCGCGAAACTTCTAAGCGCAGAGAGCTGAATGATGACTCTTTCAGCTCTCTGCTTAATTAGTGAATGGTTGGACTTCAGGAAACAAAATGCCCACTTTGATTTCGGTACCCCTTTACTGCACGTTGCATTAAAAGGTCACATTGAACTATTGTATATTTCCTACTACTTGTTAGAGCTCCCTCCTTAAGTAATGTCTTCGGGCTTTTGAAGCTACAATAAATGAACTTGTCATCGTCACCATCGCTTGCTGTTAACATGATTGCTCTTAACATTCTTGCTCTGAAGGAGCTCAATGTGAGACATCATTGCGAAAAACACTCCATAACGCCCTGTGTGCTTTATTTGTCGCAAGATATTCACCGAAAGTTATCCTTACTGGCTCTCTGTCAATTTATGACTACCGCTAACAAGCAGTCTGCCCGATCACAACGGTAAAGAGAAGGAGAGAAAACACAGTCCCAATCTCAGCGTGTGCCCCGCGATGAGAAGATAATTGCATGCCTAAATTTGGAACCTCTCCGCATTTCCATACGTCTTCGCTGGGCAATCGGCCCGCGATACCGCAATACCATTAACGAACCGCCGTCTCAAATAGCAAGAAGAAAACCCTGAGGTGACAGTGAGAACACTAGGCGGGCGAAATCGAAACGTCATCGAATCGGAGGCGCCCGGGAGCGACGCGGAACATTGCTTCGATCGAAAGCAAGCGTGTGTGCGGGCAAGCCGGAGGAAGTAGGAGGGGGGGGGGGGGGGGGGGGGGGCATGTTGGTCGCGCCGAAATCGGCGTCCCACGGTAAGATGACGGTGGCGACGAGACGCCGCCGCCGGGCGCGTGAAGGCCGCCCTGCGAAGCGCGCGCGCGCGCGGAGCAGCAGCAGCAGCAGCAGCATCTCGTCCTTCTCTTCTTCCTCCTCCTCCGTCACCTGCGCGGCAGAAGAAGAGAAACTGCGGTGGCGGCCGAGAGTAAGAAGGAAAACGGGGCATAGGGTCACCGCGCGTGCGGGACCCCATTGGTCCCCCGGCAACCCTTGCCTTCCTCCGCCCGCGTGGAAATATATAAGGGAGATCCGGCCTTGCCAATGGAGGTTCTTGTGTGTGTTCACTTTCCACCGCTCCGTGTGTTCTTCTCCCGTTGCCGGTCGTGCTTCACCCCCACCGCCACCACCGTTACAAGCGCTCGTCTCTAGTGGCCCACTTCGCACGCAAAAGGACTTTCTCCTCAGAGCCAGCCCGGACGCAGCTCGGAGAAGGTTGTTACGCCGCCGTTGCCCCCTCGACGCACAGACTCGACGAGCTCTCCTCTCCAAGCCAGCATCCCCGAGGATCTTCTTCGTAGCCGCCCCGCCACCACAAGGTGAGGCCACCGTGCGCTGACACCCAACCTACCCACCCCCCCAAAGTCCGACCGCCGCCTGCAAAGCAGCAGCCACTGTGGCTCCTCGTCAACCTACCTATCCACCCATCCTACCCCCCCACACACATCTTCCACAACCCTTGCTTCCCCGACTCGGACTCTTCGTGCACCATCGACGCTCGGCCGACACCGCTTCGCGTGTTGTTCCGTGTGTGTGCTGGACCCTGAGCACCGAGCATCTTCGCGAACGGAGCTGGCTACTCGTGTCGCCCATCAGAGGTCCGCGTGTTATGCAAAGTGGGCCGCGCTTGCGTCTGATAGTCCCCCGTGGCCTTTGCCACGAGGAGAAAACGAGTCTCGAGCACGCCGACGCAGACAGCAACGCGACAGTCCGCTTCATTTGCCACTGATGCTGGCCATTGTTTCGTGCACAAGAGTGGATCGCAATTGAAAGGAACCTAATGTAACCAGAACCGCAGAGTGTGCTGAGCAGGCGAGGCACGCAATCGCAGCAGGAAGTCGCAGCGTTCGGCGATCTGGATAAGCTGAGGCATACAGTTGGGATCCCAGGGGGTCCAAATCTAAAGAAGAGCGCGCTATGCTCACATTCGTGGCTTATAGTAGACCGTTCTATTAGGCAAATCGCTTCATAACTTAGTGATTTCGCTGTAATTTTTGTTTCTTCGGATTCGTGAGCGCGTTTTGTGCACGGCGAGTCTCAACATAGCGGACAATACGCGCTATGTAGCATGTTCAGGCCCCGAATACGCGAGCAATGCTTCTACCCTGTACCTTTTCGGAGGTTGCAAGAAGGATAGCCCGTATGGTGATTACGCCTAATTTAAACTTCGTTAAGCAGCGCTTACGAACTTCCCGCACGTATAACACGGCATAAAAACATTTACGAGTCGGCTGGTTGTGGTGTTACGTTGAGTTCGTTTGTTTCCCTGTGAATTCATTTGCATAATGACGACTACATCAAGGTAGTGTAGACTCTGAATGCGTGGCTGTATTGTGATTAACCACGCTGGTATGCCGAACAGTACCATCACAGACAAACACGTTCTCCACGTAAACCCTGGAAGGCTCGCTTACCTGCACATTTATTATAACTCGTGGACGCTTCGCGAGTCACGTACAGATAGTGCTCGGGCGCACTGGAAAAGCTGGCGTCTGGTGTGACGAGGTGTACAGTGTCAGATTACCTTCTTTGGTATAGACATGAGCGGTATGTCTGGGAGTGCCATTTTTCTCTTTGTTATCACTTTGAAACTTACCAGCGGCTATCTTCCCGAAGTTTCTTACCCTTAACGGGAGATTATCACTGTATTGCGCCATCGGCTATCACCCTGTTGACTGCGACTTTGTCCGGTGTCCGCTCGTTACAAGATATTGTTCCACTATGACAGACATATCAGTCTGGACTTCCCGAAGAGACTCGCAATGCTACTTATAGTGTGCGCATTTACTTCATTATTTTATATTACAAAAGAAGTACGGTACTTGACTCTGTTATCCTCGTCCGTCAGAAAATTCTGGATAGAAATGAACGAGGCGCTTTTACATAGACACAAAGTGAAAGAGATTCAGCGACTACATCATCTATTTTGTAGGAAGCGGAAGCCACATCCTTTTGAGAAACACATTTCGAGCGTCATCACATTTCAACGTGACCCGATGCATATACCTTGATGCATTTACCTTGCGTAATACCTTGCATGATATTTCGCACGCACTGGTTACTTCACAGACATCAGTACTAGTACAGCCTATATGACCGTGCACGACAGCCGTTTATAGTTGTCTACCTTGTTTTCGCCCGCATTTGAGCAGGAATGGCAAAACTTGAGTGAGGCCGGGCAAAAATCATGTGCCATAAGGTACTGTTGTCCCAGTAGGAGTATCCTCTACTCAATTGTGGCATGGTCTATTCTGCTCTCTCCCGGCCCCCCCATCATCGACGCAACTAAATCCCGCAGTGTCGCTGTTACAAAACCACCGGTGCGCGCGAGAGAAGTAGTGTTCCGGCGTCCTTCCCGCGAGCGACTGCAGCGTTCGCGAGACGAGCTCGCTTTACTGGTTCCTCGCAATCCCTGGCCTGAGAAGATGAGCGAAACTGGTTCTTCCTGCCTTACGTCTTCCGGCGCTGTGACAGCGGCGCCGCTACATCGGGCGTCCCTTTAAGCTGCCCCAAAGCGCACGCAGCTCAGGGTTATAAGTAACCCAAACCCGGCTTCGCTGCACGCTGACATAACTCCTGCGCAAAGTGCCTCGTCTTCTTTTCGTCCGCTATATCGCGTTTTTTTTTTGTGTTCTTTTTTCTTCGTTCTTAGCGTAGAGTGCGAGATTCTTAGCGCCCGCACCTCGTCTCCACTCACCTCGGCTTGCTTCGCTGAGTGACGAACGCGGAAAAAAAAAAGGGAGGCGCTAGCGCCCGGCTCGGACGGCTGCTGTCCGTCATATTATCCGAGAGGCTACGATAGCCTGTCCACGTCTTTGCGAAGCACAGCGGCTAGACTTCACGAAGGAACACGATGGATTAGAAGCGCAAACATGTGTAGGCTGCATAGCAGAGGGGTTTCCTTCTCTTTCCTCACCCAGCCTCTCGAGATGTTCGGAAAAAGTCTTCGAGGCTTGCGGTGCGGTGCAGGACGAAAGGCTTGCCGCGCGGTCGGGCTGAGGGAATTCCGAAGCGAGATTGACGTGAGAAAAAGGGCCGACCATCGCCGGCGTCAAAACGTGCGCGGTAACAGCGCCGCGGCATAGGCGTGTCCGGTGCCTCGGGAGTGGCTCCACTTACTTACGCGAAATTGCGCCAGGTCAGGTATTCGGAGGAATGCCTATTGAACTTCCATTAATTGGCCCAGCCCAGAGACGAGATGCTGAAGCCCTAACGTCGGTGCACGTGATATCATGGCGGAGGACCAGATGGCCTGCGACCCGAAAAAATTATCCCGGGGTCCCCATTATACAGCTTGCCTTATAATCAAATCTTTCGGCACGTAAAGCTCCAGAATTTAATTTAATTTTTAACTTTGTTAGTTCAAGAATACAGTGACAGAACACTGTGTTCTCTTTATAAGGTAATCATCCATACGCACGCTAGCTCAGAATTGTTTCCATGCCATAGTGATTGCATCGAGAGCGGACGTGGAGGGGTGCGCCGCCGTGCTCACAATAGCATTTAACTACTTTTTGTGTGTTATAGGCCTGCAGAAGTTCATGCGTTTCAGCACTATTATATCGTGACAATACCTGCGAACACTGACTACACGACTTTGTCCTCCAGTGCTGGGAAGCAAACAAAATCGACGATAGCAGGCTGTCAACTTTTAAAGACTTCTGACACTTTCTCAAGGAAAGGTGGTGACCTTATTTGTTCGCGGTCTTTTTATTTACCTCCACGTTCGCATTTCGATGCGAACGTCTCTCTTCGAAGAAAGTGAAAGTTCCTCGCGTACTACATAGTGTGGTGAACTACACGGCACAGGAACAAACTAACACTACGAACCCTGGCTATCTCCCGTTTTCTCCAAAGTAGACCGAGGTACTAGAACGCCCTGATCTGCCCGAGAAAAAGAAATAGAAATATCGAGCGCCAAAAGACGTACGGAAGGCGAAAGTGAGCACTATAATCTGCTGCGAGATACAATTACCGCGTGTAAACGAGCTCCTACTCGAAGGCAATATAGATTACACAAGCGTTCGTGCGAAGCCTTCCCGCTCGCCTTTCCCGGGCATGCAAGTAATAGGAATGAGCTGTCCGTATCGCCTTACCAAAGGCAATCACAACACCTGGCGGCCCCCCATGTTACGCCCTGCACGCAAGGTCGACGTGACAAGAATCCTTAGCGCCCATATCGCGTACGAGAGTGCGCTCACCGAACGCGATCCGCCATGCACTGCTGCAGCTATAGCGTCGCCACCGGCGATCCCCGAGGGCGTGGGATGACGCCTATTTGTTTTCTTCGCAATACCGCGAGGGGCTCGTTCCTCGACACGCGCGGTCGGGACGGAATGAATTGCTGTGGTAGCTCGTCCTCGCTCCCACAGCAAGAAAACTGTTCGTAAACACGAACTGCGCGCGTAGAACGAGTTAATCACGAAGCGCCGGACGTTGAGAAAGCGTCGTCCGGCGAGAACGATTTGCCTGCGGCATACTAAGCGCCTAGCCGTGACGATTAGCAAGGCAAGGGTTATCCGTGCGCGTTCGCCGTGGTCTTTCACCTTACGCGCATTCGGAGGTCCACCGAGGGGGATGCTACGTGGGCGCTGTGCAAAGAACACGGAGTTTAGGCTTGTTTGTTTTGGAACTATGTGGTTTTCCGTCACAATGTGGCCGTGAGAGACGACGTAGTAAAGAGGTGTTGGGAAGATATGGGGAGGAGGAGGGGGGGGGGGGGTCGAGACAAACTTGGAGCACCCGGGGCTTTTTTTACGTGCACTTAAAGCTCACTACCCGAGCGTTTTTGGTATTCCGCCTCAATGAAAATGCAGCCGATGCAGCCCGTACTCCAATTGGTGTCCTCGTGCTTAGCAAGATAACGCCATAGCTGAGAGGCGGCCCGGGCCCCTCCGTTAACTTCGGATAGCGGCTGCAGCGGCGCTTACAAAACTTTTCTGAATATGGAGACACACTGGGCGAAGAAAAAAAAAACTTTATTACGAGCTGCGACACCGGTGATTGGAATCGAAATATGCGATTGAAGCGTACTGATAACAATCATTCGTTTGTTAAAAAAGTCTGCTTCTTTCTGGCACCTGAGTTGAAAATGTAGGCCTCTAATTTTCTGAAGCATGACAGTCAGTGGTTCTCCTATGTTACAGAAAGTTGAGAAGCACGATATGCCTAACCAACGTATCACTCCTACGTGAACCAAAAGTCAATCTGTTGCTAAAGATAACATCAAACATTTTCATCTGCTTACGTTTCTAGTGAACAGATGAAAGTGTTTGCACTGGCGCAAGCATGGAAGTTTAAAGCGACCCATATACCAGAAACTCAACAAAACTAATTTGTTGGCACAACGCCATGCGCAATACACACACACACGCATAACACTACACAGAACGTTTACATTCAATTGATGACGAAGCTTCTTTGTTTGCGCAGGGTTTGTTGGACGACCCCTGTACGCACACGCACGTAACAACGTTAACAGTTACCGTTACTGCCGTCGACAGCGCTGAGGCATTAACAAAAACAAAAGGATCGACGTACAGCAAGTCCATTTCAATCAGCTCGGTGACCGCACTTTCTCTTGCGACGCGAAACGGTGAAAGGCGAAGACAAACATTTGGCTCGAAAAACACACAAAAAGGAAAGCTGGGTGGAGGGGCAAGTTCGAGGCCAGACAATCGACGCACAATGCCACCCTTGAAAGACGCCCGTTCTCGTTACACGCTCGCGCCCGCGAACTTCGATGGCTATCGGTTACGGAAGCACGCGTAGTTGCGGCAGTATACCCCGCGGCACCATCAGCGAAGAAAGGAGCCGCCATTGCCGCTTCAATGTCTTTTCCTTTCTTATCTGTGCGCGCAGAAGAAACGCAGGAACGCTCCCCTTTCGCTGCGGTAGGCGGCCGCGCACTTGCCTCTCACGTTTTTGCGTGAGTTAAGGTCGCCTTCCGTAGCGAGCCGCCATTCATGCGGAAGGTAGGTAGGATGTTGCGTCTGCAAATAGTGCGCTTCCCTTGAAGCGACACGATGTCCGGGTGAGCTGCAGAGAAGCCAAATTCTTCGTGCCTGAGCAAGGAATAGAGCGGCAGAGTGGGTGCAAGCGCGGGCCAACACTGTGCTTTTTATTTGCGTTGGATGTAAGTGTAAACGTAAGGCTCGTTATCGTAGGCGCCAAGCCCCGATTAAGATGTAAGGAAGTGCCGGCCAGAAATCGAGAGATAATCGCACGAAAATATATACGCCACACCGGCGCCGAAATGTTCAATGGGGCCAGAAAAGCACTTTCAAATTGCCGACTCGAAGTGAACTAGACAGGATAGGGTACGCATTAAAGTACCTGCACAGTTGGACATCAGTTCTGCTACGGCGTTATCTCTTTTTTTCCTTTCACTTTTTTAGGTTGTGGCAGAAATCTACAATGGAGACGCTTAAGAATTCCTCGGGAGCAAAGCTTCGCAGTTGGAGAAAGTCTTGTCCTGGTCCGGGGAGGGTGGGGGGGCGGCAATCGAAGTCGACGCCACGGCCTTTGCAGAGCAATCGCTCCACCAGGTTAGCCAAGCAGGTGAGGGAACTAATCGACAACTTGAACGCGTTGTCGATTAGCTCTCTCAAACGCCACAAACTGCAGGCTAGATAGCCTCCGGCTTATCACTGGCTGTAATGCGACTACCTTGGGAATGCATTGGTGTTGGGTTTGATTGACAAACCAGGCCAATCGCTTTTGTTAACTGCGCCACTTTCTTTCTAAGGAAACCTTGGACGCTATAGCGTAAAGCTATTTCATTCTGATTTGATTCCAATCTCCCGACGTCACATTTACGTAACCGCTGGCGCAAGCACGAGCGGTGACCCGCAACGTTGTTTTTACAGCTCAAACACTCTCCTCGTTTATAGGAGGTTGAGTGGAGAAACAAAATGTGACATTTGTTTGATTTCGAACCAAAGAGCATTGCAGACCGTGACAGGTATTCCGTATCTAATTGGCTGACGAGAGGCGAGCAGCACGCAGAAGTGGATAGAGTTTCGGTGCAGCCGAGCTAGCGCAGTTCAACTAGGTAACCGGGCGAGGAAAGTGGAGCCAACGTCTCTGATTGGTCCGCTTCCCCTTGCTTAGTTTGAGCGGTGGCTCATCGACAAACGCGGCGGCGCGCAACGGTGCGTTAGAATGCCGCCAAGACGGAGCCTCAGGGAAGAACAGTTGGCAGAGCGATGTCGCATGCGTGCCGAAAGCGCTTGACAACGTTATCGTAGGCCACGGTAACGACCAACGCTTGACAACGTTATACTACTACCAGACAGACAACGAACTTAACTTGATCCTGAGGAGCTACTAGTACCATTTTTTTTTTTTTTTTAAGCGCAAAGAAATCCATTCTCGTAGGCAGCTTCGAGTAGCCAGCGCCAGACTGATTCGCGGGCAGCTGCCTTCTATTCTTTTCGTAACGGGACCATCACCGGCTATTCGAAAAAAAAAAAAACGTAATTCTGTTTAGATCGGCATAATAATGCATCTTTAGTGTATACCCTTTGCGTCACAGCGGCATACGCCCATTTTGGAGGATTGGGCCAGAGCGACGCCCAGTGGTAACGACGCCGTGGCGGTCTTTTTTCCACTGACTAAAGCCGACAAAGAGAGAGATAGAGTGAAACGAAAGCTGGAATTAGTCGGAATGAATAACGGCCCCAGAAGTGTTTTTCTTCTAATTCAAGTCACGCTAATGACCCTGCCCGCCGCCCAGTCAATGCCGGTGAAAGATGGGGGCGCGGCTTCGTGCTGGCCAATTACCAATGACCAGAAGAACGAAAAGTAGAACGAATCCTCGCAAATACGACGGCGCTAGGTTCCTCAGCGCGTCTGAAGCGACGAAGGGCAGGAAGATGCCCCCACGTTCGCATAATGCATTCCAATGACGTCGCTGAAAAACTCTCGCTTTTCGCGCGTAGGCGCCGTGTATCGCTGGTGTAACGACATCGGCAGAAATGAAACAGAAAGAATGAAAGAAACCGCCAAGAACCACGCGTTTCTCTGTTTCTGAGGAGGCCGCGCGTGCTCGCTTGCGATTGCGCAACCTCCACCGCATCACCCCCCTCCCCCCAGCAAAAGAACGGTGTAAGTTGTCGTCGTGAATGCGATGACACACCAGTGCGCGCGCGGGTGGGCTTTACCTCGATCTCTAATGGCAGGGTCATACGCACGCACACAAACACTCGCGTACGTTCCTGCAGCGTCGGCCTGCGTCGAGCCACCACGGGTATCATTGTCAGAACCGCCCAGCGGGCACGTAATCGCCGCCCGCGCGGCCGACGCGACCGCTCAATGCGTGCGGTTCAGCGAGCGTGTCATTTCCGGGTATCTGATTCACGAGGCGTTTCTACGCGGCGCTCGTGAGCTCATTCTGCTGACTGATCACGTGCGGATCGCTCCAGTGTTTTCTTTGCCCTTTGTTTGTCATGCTGGACACCGCTGGGCAGCGCGCTCGGACACGTGGTATATGGCTTCGTTTATTTACTTCCTCTTTTTTTTTTTCGGCAGCGTGGGAGAGTTCTTATTTTTCGCGAAACAAAGCCAACACGTTGAGACCTCCCGCAGCCGAGCTCCGGTGAGTCTTGTGGCGGCAGTGGGGGCGGGCGGGGGAGTTGGAAGTCGGGAAGCGAGCGTACAGTTCTTGTGACGTCATTTTGCCGTGGACACTATACAGTTCGACGTTAACGAAGTTGAGAGACGCCACAGGTACTCAGTAGCACTTTCAGCGATCCAAATTGTAAAGAAGACCGGCCGTAGAAGAGGGGCAGCGGTAGGTTTATAATAAATATGTTTGCGTAGGAGAGGTTAAAATCATACTGTAGTGTTTGCCTTCTCGCTTAGGCAAACACTACAGTTCCAACAAAGACAGGCCGGTTAGAAGAGACATGCACATGAACTAACAAACAAACAGTACAATATTAAAATAAAGTCGGAAGAGGCTGAACGCACTAACGCATTGTTCACAGAAATTTGATACTGCTACACAGCACGTCTCAACACACATAATTCGCACAGCAAATAATGATAGATCAAAAACATCAAAACATGAAACCAAATTAAAATTGTAGCACAGTCACTTGCAGTCCGCGCCTTGTTCAAGTAAGCACGGTATGCAATGTTGCTTGGTGAAGGCGGACATAGCATCGCTAAAGCTGTGGGCAACTGCTTCTCCCGAACGCCACTTATCAAGTTGGGTTGACTCTGAAGCACGTCACAACCTAAACAGGAAGCCATGGAATGCACCAATCAACTCACACTGAATGTTGTCCATGAGAAGAAGGGAAACCATGGGGCTAATTTTTTTTTTTTTTTTTTTTTTGGGGGGGGGGGGGGGGGGGTCACAACCATATGAAGCCAACTGTAGTTCTTAACTGTGGTTTTTAATTAACCGTGGTTTTATTTACGGTAGAAATAATAAGGAAAAGTTAATAACGAAAACTAAAGTTAAATTTCCTTATGCTTTCTTTGGCTTCATCGCCTGTTGGCTTCATATCATTGGGATCGAACTGTTAGGAATTTTATCTAGAGCTGAATATGCAGGCTACATCCCGTATTTCCAAAAGCTCTCTGCCTCTTTTTTTTTCGTCTGCGCTTTTCAGTTTAGCTCAGGCCTTAATGCTTCGAGTCACGTGTTCATCTTCGGAAGCTCGCAGCTTATGTGTTGCTTTCAGTATCAGGAGAATGAGAGCCTGTTTGCCTCGAAAACACGTTTGTGCTATTTTCCAATCCTGTTATTTTGGTGCCAATTCGTCGCGGTGAGAACGCGAGAAGCGATGAAACGTAAAAAGCCGCAGCATAACAGCAGATGTTTGCACTGCTGCATCTACTGGATCCGTATCTGACATCTTGTTTCCCTTCCTTCGAAATTTAGATACGGAGGGATGTTTCTGGAGGTCACTCGTGAGGGACGGCCGTTGTACCGAAGGCCGCAGTTACGAATGCGTTTTACGACCACGTTTGGTTAAAGCGTAATCCCCACATTACGGATCGTGTTTTTCCTCTTTCGGTTATTTTGCTGCTAACACATTGCATCCGTTCTTCTTTTTTTTTTTTGTTTTTGTTTTTTTAGCAATGCTTAGCAGACTACTTCTACTGCAGCTCAGCCTAACGTCACGGCGTCGTATTTCTCTACACCACATTACTGCTTTCTTTCTCTGGGTCGATTCGATGAAGTAAGAAAACGTGTTTTATGGAGACTGTATCATGTATATGTATATTACCTGTGACGTGCCATGCCATTCCAGAGGACAAAATTAAGGATAGAGAAACGGAAAAGCACTGAAAGCTTACATGACATATTTACGAGTGAAAGTCGAGCAAGTTGGTATAGCGAACTTCTGGCATGGAAAAGAAGGCGTGCAAACACGGACACAAGTAGAACAACAACAGAAACCACTTACTTCTTTTGTGTTTGTGTGGTGCTGTTGTCATGAGCTCCATGACATGACAGGCGATGACAAACATGAACATTTATTCAGCAATGTCTGAAACCAAAAATTATTTCGAGAGTTTTAACGCCGACCAGCAACCATCGTTTCCACATTGCAGAAGCTCAAAAACTCTGGAAAAGGAAAGAAAAAAATAATCATCATTGAAAAACTCTGCCAGCTCAAAAACTCGGAATGCGATGCCGAATCAATGCGGTGTCGAGCGCCTTGAAATTCACTCCATTTTAAACCTCAAGTTTTAAGGGTGTAAACAAAGCGTCACCTTTTCCTCGGAAATCATAGAAAATCACTGATACGTAAATTAGAAATGTATAGAGGTAGCCGGCTGTTCTTTAAAACACTTGGCACTTTATGAGCCCAACGTTCGCTCCAGAGAGAGCTGCAGATCAGTCGCAGCAATTATATGCAGGCCATTTAACAAAGCCACAGGTGCGTTTCAAAACACCACGATGAGGATATTTTCTCTATCCATACCTGCTTCCGGAACTCGAGCTCACACGAGTATCTCTTGAGAGGGAAAACCACTATTCGCAGCCCAATGTCGTCAGTCCTTGGCACGGCCACTGGACAGTGACCGAGTGGTCACCGCGAACTTGGACCTAGTGGTCGACCCTTGAGCCGATTAAAATTCACCTCGAGACCGTGGTATCCGCTCCTCTATTTCATATTCTGCACACGTACGTAGTGTGTAGCGTTAAAATGGTGCTGTGCAAGACACAGACATAGAACTTTGATTTATATGCCCCAAAGCGTTTTGTAAGTTGTGATGATAACAAAATAAGGAAGGCAAGGTATCGTTAAGAAGTACATCGTGTCTCGTGTCTGTGAGAAGACGGTGATGTTCCTTAAAAGCTTTAGATTTAAGCAAAGACCCTAAAGTCCGTTTGGAGCATTTTAACTGTTGTAGCTATGGTGCTGTAATACTAAGAAAAGCATCGAAATAGCCTTTGAACTGCCAAGCTGCACTGAGCAGCGTAAGGCCCGCGTAGGCGCACGAAATTCATTGAGACCCGTCGTGATGGGTCAGTGGCTCAGGCTTACTGCTGTTAAATGCGAGGTCGGGGATTCGATTCCTGGTCGTGGCGACTACAAGCCGGACTTTGCGTGCGAGATAAACAACCCGAGGTGGTCGAAGTTATTCTGAAACTATAGTCACTGTGTTGCTTTGGAACGTTAGGCACACCGAATCGATCAATCAATCAATCATCAATCAATCAATCAATGAAGCAAACAAGGTATATTCAATTAGCGTCCCTGAACAGTTGTGATGACGACTATGTGGCTGACAACACGATACATGCCTGAAGCATTGGCCGCTGATTTGAATGACGAGTGCTACATAACAGCCAACGCAATATCGTTTATTTATTTATTTATTTTCGATACCCTCAATCGCCGAAGCTTTGCAGAGGGGAGTGGGTAACAAATAAAGAAAAGAACAGAATGAAACATGCAGCATTATACAGTATTAGCGACAAATTGTAAACGTGAAATGAAATACAACTAAAACAAATATAACTCAACTTAAACAGAACAGAAATAAACACATCATGTTATACAATACTATTAGCAAAATTTGAACGTAAGAGAAATTTGGGAAAGGGAGAAAAGAAAACATGAAGCAAACTAAATTGCAGGCAATCACGACACATGTAAAAAAAAAAGACAAAGAAATAAGTGGGGAGGAGAGATGCATGAGATGATTAAGCAGTGCTATCACATTTTAGGTGCGCAGATAAAGAACGGGAAAAAAGAGAATGATCAGAAATTGGAACAACGTCGTCAGATAGGTGGTTCCAATCGTTTGATGTGTGCGGTATGAAAGAAAAATAAAATGTGTTTGTTTTGCAAAAAATGCCTTTAACTTTGTGTTTATGGTCAATCCGGGATGAGCGATAAGTGGGTGGCGTAATAAGCTCGGTACCAATCAACAATGAAGCAAACAGTTATGCGCCTGGTGGATGCTAACACCGATACATGCCGAAGCATGGCCGCTGATTGAATGACGAGTGCTACATAACAGCCAACGCAATATCGTTTCGACAAGGCAATCTCGTAAAAGGTGACTTTAGTGTCTCGCAATTCTAGGGATCCTTAAAATACCTCGATTGTCGAAAACTATACTTCACTAAGGGAGTTAAGTGGCGTGCAACATTCCTTCCATAACGTGCCTCGCCAAACTGCACTTCTTGTCGAGCTTTCGTCAGTAGTGATGCGCAGACGTCTAGCGCGGCCGTGCGATTCCGCTGGACTGAAGACTGACACGTACACGCTTCGATTGAAAAAAAAAAAAAATCCAGGTGACGTGCCATATACTCTCGGGAGACAATTGGAGAACACGCAATCTCGCGGCAAGACAGACAGACGCATGCTCGCGACCTCGGTGCAATTCAAGGCGGCCTCTTTCCCATCTCTGCGCGCGGTGATACCGACCCGCTTCTCCGTAACAACGGGAGGCCTTGGCGAACAAAGAGGCGAAGCGGGCGACCTGCGAGCATTGCGTCGCCCAACACGTGGTGGGCGTCCGGATGCCAAGCGCCCACGCTTCGCCGTCGCGGGTTCGTGGGGGGCACGGCGAGCCTTGAACGAACTGCGGCTCTTCTTTTTCGTGCCGCAGCAAACAACGCTTTCTACTCAGAAAACATGAGCAGCTCTCGCTACATGCCGGACACGTGACATGGGCGCCTATATTACAGTGAAGCATTTCCAAGAAGTTACGGTCACTGGCCAAGTCAAAGAAGCAAAAACCAACGACCTTTCGGAGCCCGTACGGGCACCCCAGTCACACTTGGTCCTTGGTGACGAAGGAACTCGTACGAGCCGCGAAAATTCTGTTTTTGTCACATTGACTTGTTCAGAGAACGCCGCTTCTTCATCATGTTACCTGAGCAAACAAGCTTTTCGTCGAATCTTAGAATAGATCTCCTAATGAGGCATCTCACAAGCTATTGCGCCACTCTAGATGTTGCTCGGACACTCTACCATGCTAATGAGTCATCGTATCAACAAAGAAGTTCCCACGCGCCGCAAGCCGACGCTACTCGGGTTCTGCAGTCGCTGTGGGATTTTGACCACGAAGCAGGAATCCTCGCCCATGGATGTAATTTTAGATATTTTCCTAACATAAACCAACGCGCCACCTACTTGCACATTATTTATTTATTTGTTTTTTAATTGATTTATTATGTTTTATTTTTCAATTTCATTACATTCTCTCTAATCTAAGAATGCGCCCCGAGAGCCCGCACCTGGACTCGGTTGCGCAGTCCAGGGGTGGTATTCTGTAAGAGACCATTTAGTGGACTGTCCACTTCGGCTGTCACCATTGGCTGCTGCTTCACGAGCAGGAAGGTGCCAGCCAGTCTCCTTCCTGCTCGTGAAGCAGCAGCCAATCAGCGAGAACCGAAATTGACAGTCCACTAAATGGACTCTTACATAATACCGCCCGAGGTTGTAAAGAAAGCTTGTCATAGCCAACGGAAACGTGCATTTACCGTGAGACTTCCAACATACACGCCGTACTGAAAAAAAGATATAATAAAGTGGGGTCCGTGTGTGTTTGTTTAATGCCAGGGTAAACACAGATTACATTTATCCCTGTGAAAGCAGGAAACAGGTTCACGAGCAGGCGCTGCTATCGTTCAGCTATCATGGTCATGCCATGTGTGACTAGACAAGGTCATCATGGAACCCGCAAACTGGGGCATTCGCGCGTTCTACATCTGTCCGCCGGCTTGACGAAGGTTCGAGCAGCGCTATCAGAGAGAGAAACCTTTATTTTGCTAAGCGAGGGTAGAAGTCCTCCGAGGGAGGAGCCTGTAATCCAGGGCCCCTGCGAGCCGCGTGAATGATGAAACAACTGCGCGTCTCTTGTTGTTCAGTGCATCGCGTATGCATAATTTTGTTTTAAGATCCGCGTCACTGGCGCCGCCAACGTTGGTGTGACTAAGAGAACAATCGCCGGTGCGAAGTTCCCTACGTCTAGCGGGTGGTGCAAAATTGAGTTCAGGGTTCGACTCCAGAACGGCCGGCACCGCAAATTATTTTTCTGCGTTTGAAGCCACCTTAAGGACTGCTAAAATTTGACGGCTATAATGCTTTCTGGCGACGTTTCACTTAGTCTCCCATTGTGTCGAGCGATATTTTGCCCTTTGCTCGTTGCTGCTGGTTCGGTTACCCGCTATATTACCGAAGCATTTGCAGGGCTTCCGAAAGTGCAGATCTATCTGAGTCGATCATCCAGTAATCATCTCAAACAACAACACGAGCACAATAAACAGAGCGCTGGATATCGCATGACTTTGGCTAGGGCTAAGCAAAATTAAGCGGCGGGGTCCTGCTTTGCATGCGTGGTCGCTATACTGTCTCTTCCATATGCGCGTAGCGCACTCACCGCGTAACTTGCGGCCTGCCAAGACAACACCTACTCAAACGCCTCGCTATGGGATCCGATCTAACCAAGGACATGGAAGTGAGAGAGCCTTTAAACGAACGCCTTTAGCAACGCACGCCTCTAACGCGGAGGTGCTCGAGCGGCACAAGCATATAGCCTCCTACAATGAAAGCCTTGCAGTCTAAAGCAGCAGAGCGTCGCCAGCTCTTCCTATATATCTCTGTTGGAAAATGAGAGAGAAGTCGTGTACGTAAACACCAACGAGTGCTTGTAACGGAATTTGCTAGCGCATTAGTGTACACAATCAGTCTTGTTCACGTAGTCGAAGCTGTCGCACGACGAGGTACGGGCGCCAAAAACAACCTCGGAGCCACGTCAGCCTCCGTCAGACTTTACTCAAACAACCAATTGCGACCTAGCTTCAGCAAACGCAGACTGTAAGGAGCCTGAGTTCAAGGAGCGTAGAAGGATTTGAAAGGAAGACACTTTGAGACACTGACGCTTTGAGGGCACACTATACAGGAATCTCCAGCACCACACGCAGGAGAAACTAAAGGTCGCTTAATGTGTGCTAGAGCTAAGTATGACGGACGCTGTATCATATATTCGGTAGACGTCCAGACGTACATTTAAGAAAATGAAATCCGACACAGCTCGGAGTACATGTGTTTGTTAAAGTGCACAAGTTATCCAGCAGAAACTGTCGATGTGCTCCAATCAATGAGATTGTGATGAACCTGTCTCTGGATTCGTCAGGGCCACCGATACGCGTATTCTCTGGTTGTAACGGAAGCGCCGCTTGTTTCAATAAGGAAATGCGAAATGTGTCGGTTGAGAGTACATCTGAGAACAGATTTGTTTCAACAGTACAACCCTATGTTTGGGTTCCCTGTTTACTAGTGCACGAACGCTGTCGGCGAATTAACAAAGTGGACAAAGAAAACAGCACGTCAGTGCACCTTCGATGGCTCCCGTCGCGTCGTAGCTCATGGAGTTTTGACAAGCGTGCCTTCGCACGTCTGATATGCAGTATTATAGCACGTCGTCGACCTTTGACTCGTGGACGCACGATGACAAGCAGCGAACCGGAACTAACTCGCGAGTGGCGGAGTTTCTCGTTCGAGGAAGCTGCGTGTAGGTTGCGTCAACGAGAGTGAGCTGATGCGGGCGTACTGGCTGGAGTTGTTTGATGTTCATCGTTCCACTTGCGGTCAGCACCGCTGGCACAGATATTTTATTCTTTCTCAACGTACACGATATCAGAGTGCCGCTTCGCCGGCAATGCCCAAAACTGGAGCGGTTATTTTTAACGTCTATAGTGTTCAAATCGAGTGAAACGTTGGTCAAATAAGAGCGGGGAGCGGCAGAAATAATGCACAAAACCTGTTTAGTTTTCAGTCACAGCATATCAAACGAAAGAGTCGCTTGTACAATTGTAACGTCAATTGTTAAAGGAAACACATATGAGCAGAGCATGATCGCCATTTCTCTCTTTGCCAAGTCTGGAAACGTCGAGCTTGAAGTGCAGATGACATGCGACAGATGGCGTTGGCTCTCGTCTGTGCACCTGTGCAGTGCATCGACAGCAATTCCGCAGGCACCGGCGGCTGCAGCACCATCAATTAGTCAGCCAACTGCGTGCGCGTTCCCGTTAAATATGGACCTACATGTACGTTGTCGGAAGTTGGCATTCCAAGCTTTCCTCAATGCAAGGCACTGTAAACGCGTACAAGAGAGGTGTAGCCGGAGTCACTGTCATTCAAGACAGGCAAAGCGTATCAAGTAAAGCTGTTAAATGTCCAAGTAGTTCAGCGTCCTGCAACGCTTGAATGCCATCATTGTATGCCTGTCCTTTACAGAATGTAGTTCAGTAGCCAGAGGGGCACTTATCCGCCGATTGGAATTGCGCCTCAAGGCGTCGTTCAACATCTTTTTTCCTGCTAGAGGGTCCCCCTAAAATTTTCAAGTGGTGATACACTCACATGCTTGTTGCATGACGCAAGCTGGTAGACTCCAGGTGCCTCAAACACAGGCTTATAGACACAATTTCCGGACAGTTTCAAGGCCACGCTGATGGACGCAATGCGTAAACTGCTATTGTGGTTTTGGTTATTGCAGTAACATTGTTCTCATTCGTAAACGGAAGTGGGCGATTTACTCGTGCTCACCGCTTAAACTAGTTGGAAGACGTTCACCTTCACAACAATGGCAATACTACCATTGATCAAAGAATAGGCTAGGTCTGAAGATGAAAATACACAATAAACGCGCAATCACAAACGTTGCCCATAACGTATGTAATGTGTAGGGCAGTGGTGGGTTAGAGTTATACAATGGGTGTCAAGAGAAGGGTAGCCTAGTTGGGGACGGCAGAGAACGAGGGGGTGTGATGAAATTTGGAAATTTGCTGGCATACGGTGATGTCCGCAGGCAGAAGAACAGGCCTTCGTCCTGCAGTGGATATAAAGATGATGACACGATGAAAAGCAAGACTTAATCGGCTAAGCCTCCTTGTTTCTTGGCCAGCACTGAAAAAAAATAATAAAAAAATCGACAGCGTTAAGGCATACGCCACGTGAACTAAGCTCGACACTGTCGCTATAGTGTCGAAACCGACGCCAGCCGTCCCGGCCCCGTCAGTGCGACAGCGCTAAGCCCACCGGGGGACTCCCTCCGCCCGCGCCACGCCCCTCCACGGATCTCGCGTCTGGGAAGAAGGGGCAAGCCGGTGGCAAAAGCACCTCGACATCGCGTCCCGCAAAACCGCGTGCGTCGTTCAGATTACCGAGCGTGCAACGAGGGCAGCGGACGAGGAGGAGGAGATTGGCCGAACGGCGAAATGAGGGACGATTTCGCTCTTCTGCGTCCCAGCGGGGCGCGTCCAACGAGAAAAAAAAAAATGACCACCGGCGTCAGGAAGCCGGGCGGGTTCGCGGCTAGCCGGAGGGGATGATCATCACGCGTCCAGGCCCGGCCGGCGAAAGCCACCGTGCCACGCGTATCGCTCGCTGATCGCAGCCCGTGGCAGCCTGTAAGCTTCGCGAAGCGCCTGACGCTATGCAGCCGTGCCGCGTCGGCCCTGTGTGCCTCGGGGCTCTCGTGTGGCCGACGCGTCGGAATGGTCGAATGCCGGCGGGGGCCTCCTCGGCGCTTCCGAAGGGGTCACCGAGGGGGTCACGCCGGCTACCGCGCAGCCTTTTTCTGCCGTGGACGTGCGGGACGTCGCGTTCACTCCGCGATAATGTGGCACTACGGTGAGCTGTGCCACGCGCAGTTACCGAGACCCCTTCCCTCACTCGCCCTCGTAAACCCAATTGGCTGTTCGAGGTGCGGCCCCGTTCCTTTGGCGCGCTCGGCGGCTTCGGTGCAGGTGCCGTAGTATATAGTGAGCCACAGTGAGAGAAATGTCTGTAATCAGCTACCAGCCAGACGGGCGGATCGGTGCCCCTTCGCGTATCCGACGTCTCCTGCTTGTGCATAACGAGGCGCTGACCTGGCGGGCAAATTGGGAAGGGGGGAGGGAGGTGGCATCGCACGGAAACGCGGCAGGCATAGGAAGTCCCTCGGCGAGGCTTAAATATGCAGATGTGCCTACGTAACTCGCCTAAAGACAGCAAAGCTACGCGCGCTCGTATTTGACAGTCGAGTGATGCATTGCGTAAACGAGACAGGACCCGGAAAGCTTGCACGCGCCCTTCCTCTGCATGTGGGGGAATGTATCTACATGAATGACTGCTTCGTCATCTCTCTATGGGTTGAATATGGGTTGAATATGACCTTTTTCATCACTGTGGTTGGCTAAGGCGGTGCAATTAAGTAGTCAGCATACGTATGAAGAGCTTCTCGCACCTATTCTATATAGAGTGGGCAGCAGCAAGATTCTCGACACTTTATTACATACAATTATTTTTCAACAATCAGTTCCCTCGTTACCTGCAAATATCGTACACGATCGGTTACTATACGAACCATTTTGGGGCAAACGACTGACCTTGCAGATCTAGGAACGCATCCACACATGTGATTGACCAGTAAGTTTGGTGAACATCACCTCTGCTCTTCCGATAGATTCACTCCAGTCCCTAAGAACCATTAATGTGTGTGAATTGCAAATGTGGCTTTCACGGCCCTAATTCCAAATGAAGTTCGCGCCCTATACAGCTTTGTAAGAATGGTAACGAGCCAACAGGGAGAGACGACAAGAGGAAGCTGCTGGCTTCATGTGGTTTCGACTAACAAAAATCGGGGCCTCAGCTTCCATTTGTTCTCGTTCGGTGTATCACAATTGAACCTTATAATACGAAGTGCCTCGTGATTGCGGCTCCAGAATCTTAAGTAAAAGAGGCTCTCCGCCATTTCTTCACTGACCAGCCACGTCACTATTCATAGGAGGTGCGTAGGAATGCACAAAAGAACAGTAAAAAAAAAAAAAAAGAAAGAAAAACGCACTACGTCACTTTTTGCAGCCCACGTGATGCATAAATTGTGAGATACGAGCGCATCGGGGAGCTTGCCTGCATCTTTCCGTCGAGCGTTAACTTGAACAACACGAAGCATCACTTAAGGCCGAAATGATCGCTGGCACCTTGTCCATGCGCGATATGAAAAATCGATGCAGAAGGCGCCATTAGGCAGCTGTCCCTTGCCACTTAACGCAGTCGTGTCCGCACGCGCATTCTGCCGCGTCAGTTACGTAATCATATTCCGAAGCAACAGAAAGACGTGCACAGTACGCTCATTACTTTCCGATAATGGCGAGAGAACGTCTCCTCGAAGCGAATCATTTCCTTCGGCTCGCATGATCGTCCACGATCGCCCCAGGCAAGCTATGCGTATCCGTCGCCGTTTCCTCAAACGCACGGTGCCGATGCTTCGCATTGACCCACTTTACGGCAATTTGATGAGAGAGAAGAAAGAACTGCAGAACAAAAAAAAAGAACATAGAACATAGCAAACAAGGGCCAAAGAAAACTGAACGCACGTCCAAAAATGAAGGAAGGCTTCCGCGTTTCACCTATGCGCGATTGCCCCATGTGAAGTCGTGATTGGTGCGCGGCTTTCCATTAGCCCCTGAAAAAAGAAGAAAAAAAAAGTACGCCTTCCTACCAATTTACGCCCAAACACAGTCCCCTGTGTACACAGGCGAGGAGATGAAAACAGGGTGAGAAGGAAAGCGACACGGTGGGAGGCGTAATCAGCGGATCGCCGGACACCGATGCGCATTCGGTCCCGAGGACGCGACTCGAGGCCCAACTCGCTCGCTGAGGACGGCAAGGCTGGCCGCCGCTCGGGGCACGGGGAGACTCTTACAAAATAGGGCCATCGGAATCACGCTTCCCCGTCCAGGGTCAGCGAGCTTCTTCTTCCTCGCCGGTCGATTTGGCCGATAGCGCGTCGCTCCGGGCAGCGGCGCTAACGGCACCGTCGCCGCGAAGTCGTGAGCACCTTTGTTAGCGGCGTCCTTCCCGGCGGGTTCTAATTAAGCGAGGCTGCGGCGGGAGAGAGAACGCGCATTCCACTGGCCGGGCCATGGCGATGCGCTGTTCCGAGTTACGGAGCGGCGGCTTGGCGCTGCAGGAAGCCAACAGCAGAAGCAGCAGTGTATAGGGAGGAATGTCGCCAACTGTCATGAGCACATGCCTGGACCGCGCCGGCGCATGCAGTGCGAGGAGCGCAACCTTGGCCCGAGAACTCTTTAGATCGTGGGACAGGCTCTCTCTCTCTCTCTCTCTCTCTCTCTATATATATATATATATATATATATATATATATATATATATATATATGCTCCAGAGAGCCTATATAAACGTGACTGTTGACACGTCCCTGTTCGCGTCTATATCCATTGTGTAGTCGTACTTAGAGGTCAACGAGTATAGACGCCAATAGCAGGCGAATGTTCTTTTGTGGTGCGTCAGTGAAGACAAGAACGAAGAACAAACTGAGAAGACGAGATGCAAGAGCGGCTTTGTAGAAAGCGGTGTATAGTATCCCGGAGAAAAGGGATGACATAATGAAACGTCGGGACACATAGGATTCGTTATCCTGATGTAGACTGCAACAATGGCTTAACCATGCAGCTTGTGTGTTTTTGGTGTCTGTGGTAAACACCGGGTCGTCGAGTATTCATGCTAGCTGCGTAATAAAACACACACTCGTCATTTTGATGCACTCTCGAATTATTTACATTTGCGAAAATGATGCATTTCAAAGTGGTGATACTGCTTTGCAGCGTAAAGTTTTCGAACTGACTGTGTCTTCGATTCTCACCTTCCATCTACATCAGAAAGTTCACTTTGCCTCGTTTTGGTATAGACGTGCAGCTTTATTCAAGCGTCAGCTGCCCGTGCTTGGTAGAGCTAATGCTAACCTTCGTGAACATCGGTTCTCACTGGTGGCTGTAAAAGCCATAAACATATCGCCATTAATTTTCTGTGCTGCAACATATTGTAATAGCGTGCGTTCTTATAATGCAGGTTCCACGACAATGCATCGTAACCTGATCGTCCTGGCTCTCAGCGCCACAGGTAAGAACCCATCCTCAGTCCATGCATAAAAGATTTCGTTAAATGTTCGCATTAATGTTAAATATTATTGTTGTTAAATGTTAAATGTTTGTTCAATATTATTATTACGTGTGACATGGAAAATGTTTGAATTCCACTTTGTGACATTGTAAACATTGTGTAAAATTTTGTAAAAAAGTTATGCGGCTACCACATGTGCTTGAACTACCGAAGGGAGGCTGGGCCTTTGTCAGGTGTTGCAAATAACCTTTAGCCCAATCTTCCTCGGTCTGCAGTGTACACTGTGAACCGGAATAAAATAGTTTTGTTCGTAAAAAAAAAAAACATGCACGCCATAACGGTACTATTTCTTAAGAAATGTGTTACACGTCGTTCTAGGACAGGAACAACTCATTATTATTATAACTACCTAGGTGCTATTCATGTCGTAATCACCACGCAGAACACATTATTCTATACTGCCCGCTTGTACTTCGTGATATGCACAGAAGTGCAAAGATGTGCTGTATAGCGCAAAATTGTATCAGAAAGGAAGACCGAAGGAACAGCAGCCAACAATACGCTGTGTTCATCAGAACACCGAGTTCTAAGAACAGAAATTAAGCCATGAAATCAGTCTCAAGAACGATACTAATTTGATGACCTTAGCTGCTTCTTCTTACGCCCGTAATCTTAAACATTACAAAAAGTCTTGAGAGCGGATGAAGAAATTCGATCGACACGTGTCCGCCCATTGCGCATGCGTTACTACGCGGTTTGCTCGATAACCACGAGTTTCATAGCGGAAAATTTTATTCCCATCCTGCGGTCGGTGCATGTTGAGCGATTGATACGGAGCAATGAGAGTGATACGTGCACAAAATTTACGTCATAAATAAAGCGAACAAACGCACAACACAAGTTCTAACGAAGTTGGCGCCCTAGTCAGAAATAGCTGACGCAGCAACACGGATACCGACAATCAGTTTATAGACTGGATGTCCAGTTCACTTTATTCAGTTTACACTGGAAATATACATATAGGTGAAATTAACTGAAGGCGCACGGACTAAGAGGTATCTAATGTGCGCGCCAGCGACCCAGTATAGATGTTATCAGCACTGCGTGTGGCAGCTGTGTCCTTGCCAGAGTTTCCAACAAAGGCTACTAGAGGGAAATGGGGCGCTAGTGTCTATGAAAGCTGCAAGCGTGACAGTTTAGCCAGCGCGATAATTATGGCTAGTACATGGAATTGGCTAAACGTCGTCCTTCTGGCTTCAAGCGGCTTTGTGACTTCGCAAGCTTATCGCTGTCAGTAAAATATCGCGTTACAAATGCAGCGATTCGCAGTGACTGAGCATGCGCGCGGATTCTTTCTTGCTTCTGCACTTAGAAAAGTATCACTGCTTCGAAATTAAGGCCAAGAAAGGCCAGAAAACGCGAAGCAAACAAAACGACAAGAACGTCTGGAGCCTCAGACTCGGATATCAGGCAAACGCACCAAAAACCCACAGTTGACACGGTAGCAGAACGATCGAATTTCCAGGGCTTACTCAAGTAATTTTAGTTGGAAACTCTGTGGTGTTTGCGGGCCCAGAAATTTTCTGGCCAATTGTTTCTGTTATCGATGTGTGCGAGAAAAAAAATGTATTTGTCCCGTTGTCGACCACGGGTAGGTGTTGTTGACGTGTTCAAATATACGAAGCACGATTAACCTGTCGAGCTTGTGTATGCGGCTTAGTTCTTGTGCACTTCGTAGCAAGATTAATTTATAAATCGTCATTTTTTAACTGTGCTGCAACGATGTACCAGCTGTAGCATGCCACATACTTGTATTCGCTTCGTTTATCCGTTACCGGGCTGTTCCGGAGAGCGAAGCAGAAAGCCCTTTAGGGGATTGGTTTGTGAAGAAAGAAGTTAACGTTACTAGTGACAGTGAGTCTTTATTCGTAGAGTCGTTCCAAATCTCAGTATTGTCACTTCAGCACAACACTTAACATTTCCCCGGTTTTGTTGTTAATTCCCGATCGCGCGCATCAACTCCTACAATCACAAGTGCCGCAACTGAGAAGCAAGGGAATACTTTTCTACCCACACTTTCTTTTATGCTGACTGTACGCGTAGCCCGCTCCGATACACTGGATCGTCTCAAACATGGCAGGTTCGGCAAGCAGCGAGAGCAAAATGGATCAATGAATAGCGTCAGCTATACAAAAAAAAAAAAGGTTGCGCAATAAGGCGCGGGTATACCTTTAACAATGAATCGCGCGGCGCAGGCGCCTAAATGCCAAGCGCTTCGGTGTCCCGTTGCCCCGGCTGATATTAATCGCCTCTCTGCTGGCACCACGCCACACAATGAGCTCTAACCTTAGACATTAGCGCGCGTTTATAATGCGCCAAGGAAATGTTGTTCATTCATTGTGTCCACGTGTTCTCTGCTTGCAGACTAACTGTCTGCATATTTTTATTTCGCTCCACGTAGCACCCGCCCCTCTCCCCCCTCCACACACATACACTCGGTCCTTCCCTTTTCCAAGGGAAGGGTAGCCAACCGCGTAGATACTGCATGTGCGCCATACAATGCCCCTTGACGTCGCACCTTCGCAGGCCTCTTTGCTCCGATAATGGCGCTGTTGATGTTTCTCTATTGTGTGCGTGCGCTGTTCTTCCCAGGCGCATTATGCTCATTGTCTGCTGTATTCTGATTTATCCTAACTTTCCTTTGTCCTGAGTACAGTGAAGCGAGTCGGGTGCCAAGCTCGTTAACCTGTGCGCCCTGGATTTTCCCTTCAACTATAGTTTCTCGTTCAGAACACATTCCGAGACGACACTAGCACACTTTGCACTTCTCCTCTTCTTTCAATCCCCTTTCCCCCTTCCCCAGTGCAGGGTAGGCTACCGGGCTCAGCCGTGTTAACCTCCCTGCCTTTCCCTTATGACTTTTCTCTCTCTCTCTCTCTCTTGCAATGGAAAATTTCACAAGGAAATGGTGTGCCCTGAATTGAACTAAGTGATGCATTCCTCTTGTATGAAAAGGCAACTTAATTGGCTTCAAGAAGGCCAACAATACGTTAGCTGCTGCGCTGCAGAATGTACGAGCGATCAGGATGATCGAACTGTCGTACGGTGACGGAAGGAGAATAGATAATAAGAAAAGTGCTTCATGAAATTTATATACTAAAACAACGCAATAAATCAATGCATTATGCAATTTTTTCTAGAAATATTAAGATCAAGGCATTATATTGCAACTAGTATGACCGCGCAAGGTGCAGTGCCGCTCAAGCTTTGGGTCCAATTGGAGCCGTTGGACAGATTGGGCCCAATGGGTCAAATTGTGTCCGAAAGAAAAAAACGAACAGGTCAAATTAATAATCCCACCTTCTTTTCTCGTTTTTTTCTTGTTTGTTTATTGTCACTAGGAAGTTATTCACATTTTCTGTCAGAATTTCGTAACCAACCAACCATGTGACAGTCTATGGGCGACTCTTAGTCATTTGCTGAACCACTAAGTTAAGTTGCCCTTCCATCTTGTCCTCTCTTTTTGTTTACAAAAAGCTCTAGAGTAGGCTATGAGTTCGCAATAAAGCCTTTTTTTATTTCTTGTTTTTTTTTTGTTCCCTCGCATACGGTTAGGCTGCAGCTCAATACAAGCTCGCAGGCCATACGCAAGGCAATCTATTTCCGAGGTTTCATACATTTTTTTTTTAATTCTGATTCGCTTTTGTCATACTCGTAACCACTACCTCGTTATATTGAAGTATAGGTCGCAGAGCCCAACTGGAGAAGAGCGCTCACGAACCAGACGCTAAATTTTCGTTTTATTCTAGCTCTGCATTCTAGCTCCGCATTATTAACTCCTGTATTCTATCTTGTTCTTCGTGCACGCAAACCACCAACGCATACTTTCACCGCCAGCGCTCTAACGTCAAGAAGCAGAAGGGAGCGACGCGAGAGAACGCTCGCGCGATATCGCTCCCACGGTTTGTTCGGGACTGGACGGTAGAGACGATCGCGCGCTCGAAGCGAGAGTAACGCCATTACACTTACACCTGCACCGGCGCATAGCACGTGACCTCACGCATCCGCCGGCTGCCCCCGCAGCGTCGCGAGCTCCCAAACGGTGCATTTATGTGCGCCCGGCAGTTAAGCGGAACTCGATGGAGCAGGTGGCGAGCCGTACGACCACCACCACTTCTGCAGCAGCAGCAGCTGTACCAACGCGATGCAGGCAAAGCCGCCGCGATGCAAAGCACCCCACGAGCACCGCGCAAGCCGAGCGATCGTTGCAAAACGAACTGCAGTCAAGGCCATCGCGGAATGCTCTGCTTCATCGCTGCCTAAAGACGCGGCCCCCTCTCCCTTTCCTTCGCTCTTTTCCTTCCCACCTGCTCTCTGGATAACGGTAAATCTTCGGGGCTCGAGGAACGCCTCCGCGTAGGCACCTGAAGCTGAAACAGGTTGCAGAAGCCTGCGCGAGGATCAGTGTTTTTGTTAGACCGGTCGATCGGCCGTACAGCGCCAGGCCGAACACCTGTACCGGTCGTTCGATGAGGTCGGCAGCGTTTGATGAAGGTTTGGAGATGCGCGCGTCATGTTGAGTTTGACGCGCTTGCCGCGTGTTTCGCATATGTATACGTGTTATTGCGTGAGCGATGGCTCCGAGCCGTCGTTGAATAGTGTGCGTGACTGGCGCTAATGACGTCTTGTCGTCGTCCTAATGTGTGGCGTGGTACGGGACTGATTAAATGCCTTAAATGACATGCACAAGGTGGCCCTAATGATTAGTTGTAGACCTTTGCATCGTTACAGTGGTCTCGAGAACGTCAATATTTGCTCTTCAATTCCGTGCCGGTCACACCACCACTCGTCACGTCGTGGTAAATATTTACCAGGGGAAACATGCGTAAAGAAAACATACATCACGGTATTTGTCAGTCGGAGTGTGAGAGGGTAGCAAGCCTTTCACAGGCTACTTTGCACCAGTAACGTGAAACAACCGTCCTATGGCACGAAATAACCTACATACTGAGCTGAGGATTATTAATATTGTGGAATATTCATATGCAAGTGTCATATAGCCCTATGTATCTCGTTTGCTCCGGGTCACCGTAGGGTCCTTCGATTTCGTGCTGATTTTCTTCGCCGGATTAACAACAGTAGGGGATGAATGCAAGCTGTCAGTGACCAGCTGCTCATGAGAAGTCAATCGACAACACAGGCCCAACGAAACCCGTCAACATCGATCGCCGCTTTTATCTGCACAGATGGATTCGCGGAAGTGGCTGTACATCCCCAATACACTTGGTCCACGGATTGTGGAACCGACCTATTTCAATGTGGCTCTCTTCCGCGGCCGAGACGCGCATTTCATGACAGCGTAATCGCACGAGGACGCATCAATCGCAGAAGCCGCGGTCGTCTACGAAGCAAATACGCGCACAAAGTTTCAAACGGCAGGGTCGGTGTTACACTTTTCCTACGTTACACTTTTCCTACCATGTACAGGGACGGGGTTCCTCACGACGTTTCTTTTGAAATCTACCTTTGCCTTGTCAGCGAGTGCTCGGAAGGCTTCAAAAAACAGCCCTGCAGTACACCGGGCTTGTCGCCGCAAACTCATCACCACGCTCGACAGACAGCTGCGCAGACGAAAAGATGGTAGACGATATCCAACTCACGCGCCAAGCGCCATTCGTGCAGTGGAGCAATTGACTCGGCCCCCACTCCTCGCCCGATCCGCCGGAAAGGTTCTCCGTGGGGGTCAGCGGCGAGCCGCGATAGCCTCTCGGCGCCAATGAGATGCGACGGCCTCGTTGAACGCTGCCAAGCATCGCGTGAACCCGACGCCGAAAGTGCAAAGAGCACGGCTTCCTCGTGACGCCCCACACAACTGAAGGCGAACTCCGCAGAGCGGCTTTCACTCGGTGGGGGTGAAAATCGGCCGCAGAAGTGTAGGCAGAATCAACGTAAACTATAGAGACCGGTGAATGGCGGAAGAAGATTTTCGGCTCACATAATCGAAGCAAAGAGAGGGCAAGGGAGGAAGAAACGTGCACTTTGCCCTTATTATGCGCTCTTAGGCTACGCCGAAACGGTGCAAGAAGCGTTCCGGAAAAGTTCATGTTTCTGGAGTGCCTGACATCGGGAAGGAAGAAGGATAAGAAGATCGTTGAGCCTCATTATGACCTGTTTTACTGGCGTTTTTTTAGGGTCTCCTTTACACGGTTCTGGTTCATCTTACCAAATGGAATGCGAACGCGTCAAAGACGAAATTATTCCTGCGGAACGAGTCGGATGGTTGCATAAACATGTCGTTAACCTTCTTCCTGGTATCCCGCAAAACTGAGCGAGGCATCTGTAACAAATCTTTGGCCGAACTAAAATGGGGACCTCGTTGGCAAGACCATCACGTCAGGCTAAGCTGGCTCGTCACTGATGTTGTTTGAACGTTTTGCTGTACGTCGACCTCCAACAAAGTATTTCGGAAGTGCAAATTGTTCGTGACTATGTACGGTGGAACCATTGCTAAGTTTTCAGGAATTTTTAAATCTCGCCTGTGTCCAATAACATAATTCTTGTCCTTGAGACGAGACATTGAAACACATATTCAACTAATTAACAAAAAATCACTAATTTAACTTCTTAATTAATTACTTTAGGCAGATATTGAAGCTTACGAATTGTAGCCGGTGAGTCTGCAAGACGTATCCACTTGAAACGAATCTCCAGGATGACATCAGTTCCACCATGTCATTTCACAAAGTGTGGGATAGAATACATGGGCCTTCCAGTTAATTTTGTGCTTCAATACATAAAAGAGCGTTTTGTTAAAAAAGTAAGTAGAACAACAGTGAATTAATTTTTACAGTGAGTTATATGGCGCACATCTCCAACCTAACCGGCTACAGTTAGAGGGGCCCCCTCTATTTCCCCCTAGGTGAACAACACGCGTTGCTTCGGGCTGATTAACACTCCACGCGTCGGCAATTTAAGGCGGCGACCACATATAACGCATTTCAGCCGTGATTGCAGTTTGTGCGTCACGCGTCGTTAAAGTGCAGCGGGGGCGCCAGGGCTGAAAATAGACCGGATGTACGCTCCGTGCAGTTGTCGCTTTGCTGTACTTAGTTTAGACGTAAGCTTATAGTCGCCAAGCGGCACTGAACACGTAAATGGTCGTTATGTTCTCTTTGTCGAAGCTTAGTAGTGCCAAGATATGAATATCTCAATGTATCTGTTTTAATATTCAATGGCTGTATGTTTCTCACTATATCAGTATCTATCAAAGCGTGAATTAGATATCATGATACCTGTGTGGTCGTTTTCATGTCCGCCCTTGTCTTTTCAGTGAATTTCATCAAAACGTTTAGCAGGCAGCGAAACGAGCAATGGAACGAGACACAACAGCTGTAACGTTACGTGGCAATAATATTAGAGATCAGACGGGGTGTAGCTTACATTCTATGCGAAAGTAAAAGAAACGTAGACAGATAGGCCACGCAATGCGTGGAGCAGATAATCCGGGGTCTATTAGGCCAGCATATTTGGTGTCAAGGGAAGCGAAACTGCACCGAGGAGGGCAATCGATTATGTGCTGCGATGAGATTAGAAAAATTCGCAGACATTTCTATATATTGGGAGTCGACGACAGACAGGGATTGCGAGAGGCCTTTGAGCTGCTGTGGACACATATTAGGCTGATGATGACGTTCGCAGCGTATAGAGGTCTGTCACGACAAAGATAGGTCTCAGTCGACACGACAGCGTGCTGCGTACCGTTCCGAAGAGATTCCTTGACCGACAGAGACAAGAACACCTTAATTGCTCCTACGAGGAAACCTAATCTTTAATAATGATGCTCGGCTGTGAACAGGCTCCCACGGGGTCATCGCGGAGCTTGTATACGAGCGAGACCATTGTCTGTCATTCGTCATCCTGCTTGCGTGCTACATAGTCTCCGAAGCAGGCGTGCGTACCGTACGGTTCTATAAACAACCGAAGCAACGGTCTACCTCGGCGGCGTCATCCTGTCCGCAAGGTCCTGTCTGCGGGCAGCAGAGACACGCGCCGTATAGCATGCCGCCTCCCCTGCGCGTCCCAAATGGATGCGTGCCCTTTCCGAGCGTGGCATTGGCCCGAACAAGGCGGCACGCGCGCGCTTCGCTGCCCTTTTCTCCATACCGTAGTGGCGGCCTCCAGCGATATTTCATGTCCGGCCGCTGCACTGCAAGCGCGCTATCAGCGCCGCTACATCGTCCACAAGCAGTCGCCTATATAAGCCGAGCACTCTTTTTTCGTTCCTTCTCTTCATCGGCCGTATTCACATTTTTCTGTTTCTCTTGGCCGAGTCTGTGGTATTTGCACGTCCTTTGCGGGTCCTTGCTTGTTATTTGTGTTCCGGGGCATCTCGCCTACGAAGAGAGAGAGAGAGAGAGTGGAAAATGAGGAAAGGTGTACCTTCGGCTGGCGCATTCGCAGCCGCTTGGCTCGGCGTCTCGTCAGGGAGTCGAAAGAAAGAGTTGGAAGCACTCGCGTGCGCCTCCGCTCGGCTGTCTTTTGAGAGGAAGCCGGTTCCCTCGTGGTGCAAGGAGTGTGACCCACATACACGCGTTGCTACTTTTTATTGCGTATCCAATTAAGCCGGCGCCTAGACAACAACCGCGTTGTTTGTTTAGGCGTTTGCGCTCGGCGAACAGTGGCGCGGCGGCAGTGCATCTGACCTGACGCCTAGTGTAGATGGCGTAGCCGGTTCGTGGTTGTGCGTGTGTGTGTGCCGCATTGATTTGATTGCCACCTAAGGATGGCATTCTCTGTGTGATGAAAGTGTTGTTATTAATATTTGGTTTGGGGACACAGAAACATGGGAACCGACAGAAATAAAAAGGGAAGCGCGCAGGCTTGCAACTGCCACAAAAAATGGCACAACGCCTGCCCGCCCTTCAGGAAAGGAGGAGTGAGAGAAAGAGAGATATAGAAACGGAAGATCGGAACAAGGTAATCGAAAAGAAGGAAAAACGAACAAGATGACTGATCGCAAAGACTAAAGGTACACTGCGATAAAAAATTAAACAGGGTAGTCTGCACAAAAAGAAGGATGACTGCAGGTCACACTAAATCAAGTAAGAAAACGATAGACTCTTTGGGCGAGCGTTCCCGTCTTTCGATGCGCGCTCGTGCGATCAAGGCCTCAAGCTGTCTGCTTAAAGTACAATAACCGCAGCTTACCTGATCCCATTCAAGCGTGTCGTTCAATTGCACCACAAATACCTTACTTTAACGAGTCGATTTTCAGTAATGTATTTCCCAGGCGTAATCAATACTTCCCGCCATGCTCTATTCGCTAGATGCTTTATTTCAAGCATTTAGGCTCGGAATTTATCACCAAACACAGACTGCACGCTTCATCCCACTGATAATGTTATGATACGAAACAAAAAATAATGAAGGTCTGTATTTAGTGGCCTTGAAGGCCAGCACTTAGCGGTTGGGGCCGCCGGTTAGCATCCTCTTCCACAAACCGTCTTCCAAAGGCCTCAATGAGTTCTTTTTTTTTTCCTTACGTAGGTATACAACGGAAAACAAGAATTATATGAGCCTTAACAGCACGGCGTCTGAGTCATGCGAGACCCGAGTAAGGAAAGCTCTGTTGCAGGGGAGCACCACGTTAAGTTTAAACATTAAGTTTTCCAAGCTTGCAGGAGGATAATGTCAATGCAGTCTTTGAGCCTATTTAATTTCGAGTCTATTATTGCCCCAAAGAGCGTTGTACGCGGTAAGCAGCGTTAACTCTTCACAGTCATGAAATGGGGAAATCAATCTTCCTTATAGTAAAGTAAGAGCCTAAATTCAGTGTGATACTTGGAGAGCGAGAGAGAGCTTGGGAAAATCAGGCAGATTCCAAATGGTCTGGCTCGGTTGTGAAACCTGCAGTTTAATTGGGACGGTGACATGGGGAAAGAGAGAATAAGAATGAGACTCAGCGCCCTCTCACACGCAAATGAATGTTCACCAAGCGTAGTCAAATTAAACCATGGGATGTGACGCGCCAAAACCACGATCTGATGAGGCGTCGCACTAGGGGACTCCTAGTTTAATTTTGACCACCTAGAGTTATGTACCATGCGCCTAAATCTAAGTTCACGGGCGTTTATTCGCCTTTCGCCCACATCAAAATGCGGCCGCTACAGTCGCGATTAAACCCGCGACCTCGCGCTCAGTAGCACGACGTCATAGCCACTGGGCTACGGGGACAAGTATGACGTACGTAGTCACAAGCACTCGTATAGTCCTGCAACCTTCAAGAATCGCATTTGTGCTTTGATCGCCTTGAGCACAATATGGAGTTCCTTGACCGAGGTATCAGGACCTGTATTCACAAAGTGGTCTAAGGTTACAATTGTTCGTAAGGGAACATTCTAGCTAATCCTGATTCTAGACATACTATTAGCGACCTAACCTAACCTAACCTAACAGCATAGATCACTTACAAATGAAAACCTTCTGTAAATACGGCCCCAGGATCTTTACTTCAGAGAACGCGTCTAAGCGAGCTGGAACTAGTACGCAGGGCATACGATTGAGAGGCGAAGGATGAACAATTGTGCAGAATGTGCACCATATAGTTTCATCGCGCAGGCAAGAGGGGCATACTGTTGTTAGAAAAATAAATTTTGGCATTGAACATGTCGACGCAAAGTACGCGGCCTACGATAGATGCCGTGTTGCCGACTCCCGATTAATTTCGAGCGCAGAGTGTTCTCTAACCTTCACCCAAAGCATGACCCACGAGCATGACCCAGGAGCATTTTTGCACCCCGCTCACCACTCGAATGCGTCCGCCGCGGTCGGTACTCGAACCCCTGACCTCGCGATGAGTAGCAGGCACGCCATAGGCACTCGATCCACAACGCACGACGGGTCGCTACAATTCTGAAGATGCTACGCGAATGGCCTGTTGCCGTCTCCTGTATAGGGTTGCGCGGCGAGTAATGCAAGCCACGTTCTTGAATGCGAGCAGCTCCGGCGTAACGAAAGCTGGGGTAAGAACATGTTTGCGGTCAGCGAGTTAGCAAGCTCGATACCGTCGTCGTGGCTTAACGTGTCCGCTGTTACTAGCCGTGGGCAACATTGACACACGTTCTGGAATGTACGAAGGTCGCCGGCCGTCGCTGATATACGGCCGATTTATGCATTCTGGCTCCCGTGTCGGCTCCTAGGACGCCTCCGAACTTTTCTTCTTTCTTTTCTTTTTTTCCTTTCGAGTGCCATTCTCTCTTTCCTACTTTCCTCTGTCCTGCCTTCGATGCCTGTACGTTACCAGCAAGCCACCACAGTACCGGCTGCTTCATTTACTTCATTTACATAAAGAACAAAACTGGCTCGCGCTCAGAAAGATAGAAACATGCGAATCGGGACTTGAAGTCTATACTGCAGGCTAAAAGACAAAACGGGATATTTGTTGATGAATGTATATAATACACACGAGATTGTCGAAAAAGTGAGGTTCTGTATAATATAGGGTCCACTTTTTTTTCTTTAAAGCTGGGACACAATTCACGTAGCTATTCATTCGTGAGAACTGTTTCTAACTGACCAGACGTCGCTGCCAATGACACGATTTCCCGTTGACTTCCGATAACTGTTCCGATTGCCTGGAATCTATTCTCAGGAGGAGCTGTAGCGTAGCGAAGTGCTTTTCTGCAAGTAGGTGTTAGCTTTTTCAGAATGTCAGGCCTCATGACAGTGCTTATCTACACGAGGCCATTCTGTTTGAAAATGGCAAATTAAATAGACAGAAAAAATGACAAGAAATGTGCTGGCTGGTGGCAAGCAGCGTAGTTTAACGGCATCTCATTTATTTCCAACTTGAACTACAATGTTTTGTGTTGCTAATCTTGAACTTACATTGCATTTTATGGTCTTTTTGGTAAAGGGGTCAGCGTGAATATTTCAACAGTAGTTAACAAACCTTTCTTCAATTTTGTTGTTGTTTCAGCTCTCTACCTTGTGTGCGGAAAGTCGCTTCACAGGGTGAGTACACTTATTCCTATAATTGCTGAATCGCATTGGCGCTACGACGCTGTGAGCTATGTGCCAGTCAACATTTAGCGATAAAATAAAGAAAAAGTGCAAGTACGAATGATACCATCACGTAAAACATCCAAAAAGTAAAAGAGTAGCCCTAATGACACTAGACTCTTTTCCCTCTTTGGTCGCGTTCCAAACGAGTCAGCCATTGGATTGAGCTTGGCTTCTCGCTGCAGTCATGAAAGTGATCGGTATCATGCCGTGAACATCACGAAGTGATTATCTCAATACCGAAAAAATTGCGCAATAACTCTCTTCCCTAGATCGTCGAGCTTTAAGGCGCGAAAGTCGGCCTCTCAGTTAAGGAAAAAATAAGAAGAAAGAATGAAAAAGAACAACAGAAGAAAGTAAAAAGTAAACAAATGTTCGAGAGCTCTAAGCGCCAGGCACATAAATTTAATTCAGCCACAATAGCAAAGGGTAGACGGTAACACGGTTTGCACTCCGCTTACAAAAAGCCGTAAACCAGCGGGAGACTTTCACGCGGCCAGTTGCATAAAATTATCGCCCGGCGGGATGGGAAATGTACTGTCCTTGGAGCGTCACACATGAGCAAACACATCCGCAGCCCGAAGCAAGGAAGAGTCCGTCGCCGCGCGCGTGCGTACTTGGCAAATAACCACATGCCGGCGCGCGCGCACTTCCCCTCGGTGATTTACGGACACAGGTAGCCCCCATCCGATGGCCCATAACTGCGCCGGCCGCAACAGCCACAAGTAGCGGCGAATGCCTACGGGGGCACGGCGGCTGCCAAAATGCCTTGATACTGACATTGTGTGCGCGCCTCTCCCGGTTGGCGGCGCGCGCGGCGCGCGGATTAATGGCGCGAGGGCCCAGTGGGGGAGCCACGATGCTCAACCCCCAGGGCCGCTCGCGCAACGGTGCAGTTCTGCGTTGGCGATGGTGACGCGCGCGCAGTGTCTCTGCTTCCACTCGTAGCCTTGGCGTTCCAATAGAATCGCCAGAAGCTGCCGGCGCCGCGGCGAGAGGATGAGGAGCTAACCCTCGCCATTGTTGCGGCAAGAGCCGGGCGAGACGCGATTCGCAACGGCGACCGGGGTATTGAAGAATGGCACAGGGCGACCTGACGGGCCGATGGGTCAAACGGGTCCCGCTCTCTGTGTACACGCGCCGCAGCCGTTGGATATCCTTCCGACACGCTCCATTGTCGCGCTCGGCGAGAGGATCGCGCCGCGCGAAATTGAATGTTCCCGGCAGCGGCGACCGAGAAGCGTGATGGGAACGGAAGAACGCAAATGCGTTTCAGATTGCCGTGGCCGGGCCTTTGAACAAGCTCTGCCACGGGCTGATTGTCCAATGCGGACGGTGGGAAGAGAGCCAGAAGTTTGCGTTTGGAGAATTTGCGCGCTCAGGCGCATTAAAGCCTATATGATGTACAGCTTACTATTTGTGCAACACTCGTGTAGCACTTTCGGCGTTGCACATTCGACTGTGGACGAGGCCCATAGCAATGATCACGAGGGGCCCAATTCACTAAGTCTCTCTTCCGTCGTAATTCTTTCTTCAATGGCTAGCACCTCTGCTATAATCTTGTTTGCCGTCGTCATTAGTTGGCTTCCCTTCCCAACGCGCATGCCTTTCTTCTGTATAATTTGTCTTTGTGAATGCGAGTCTTCCCTGTGCGTCTAGGCATTGGCCGAGGATGACGCAAAACAGCAAGGACTCGCTGCGATGCCGACTCTCTTGAATTTCCCGCGTTCTCCTCTTCCTGGCGCAGGCGAAGCGATGGGAAGAGTTTCCGGACGTCGAATTCCACTTCGACTGCAGTGACAAGCCGATCGGCTTCTACGCCGACATGGAGTTCGACTGCAAGATCTTCCACATGTGCGATGCCTACGGCCGCCGTGTGCCGCACATCTGCGCCAACGACACGGCCTTCAACCAGCGGTACCGGGTTTGCGACTGGGAGTACAATGTCAACTGCGCGGACTCTCCCAACTTCTACTACCTCAACGACCTGACCTACGAGACGGAGCCGCCAACCAACGCCAAGGCCTAGTCTGCCAGATAGATAGATTCGACGGTACGCACGGTTCAACCCTCCCCTCTTGCACTACCACCCTCCCAGACCCTTCTCACACTCCTGATCCCTCTAACAAGCCAGTCCCCATCCCAGCTCATGTTACCGAACACGTTCCCCCAGATGACACCCAGGATGCCCTTTGCGTTCACCGTTAGCACGGGCTTCTGAGCAAATCGGTCGCAGGCGGATGCCTCAGCATCATGTAGCATACATGATGTGTTACCTTCTCGGACAAATGTCTTTGCGGAGCAGAAAAAAAAGGTAGACAAAAAAAGAAAAAAGCGCCCCTTCGGACCGATTTGCTAAGAAATCAGCGCTGCGTGATACAGTCGGTCGCAAGGAAGAATGCACGGCGTAGTTAAAAACCAAGACAAGATGAAAATTAACCGATGGTCAGAGCTCATTACTGGCCCAGAGCGTTCACAAAGCCGCACCACCATAACCAGTAAATTAAGTGGACTCCGGTTGCCAGAGCATCTTGTACAGGCGCGGCTTGCGGGAAGGGACTAAGCTTTAACGACAGTTTCAAGCATCGATCAACATCGCAACGACCTAGAAATGCTGTACGGTAAACGATAAGGTCTCGGAAGGCACGATAAACTTCCGGCTTGCGCCCAGAAGACGCGGCACGGATCCCTTCCTCACGGCGCTTGTAGTAAACGTCGACAACGACAACCAACGTCACAGCGTGGAGGCTGCGGTCAGACGATGACAACGGCGTCTCATGACGTGAGTCTAGGTCAGCGATAATGGGCCTACTTGACCGCGCCGAGCCAACGGAAAACGCGACGTGCTCTTCTGAAGCAAACTCATTTCCGGTAAATGTCAGTCAGCTAGACCTAATTGCGCGACGCACGCATTGCGGCCTTCTGCTAGGACTAACTTCGATCCAAGAGCGTGTGGGCTCGCCGGCTCGTGACAATCACTGGCTTCTTTGTTGCAGCTCGCATGCAGGCATATTAGAGCCCTGTCCCTCAAGCCACCCCGTATGAGCGCCGAAAGTTCATTGCGTAAAGTTCGGGGCACGCCGGCTTGGCATCTGCGTGAGCCGGGGTATAGCCCGTTAGCAAGCCCGCTCTGTCATTACGCGGAACTCGTCGTGTGGGGCACTGCAGTCGCATGCGCAGTCGAAATCCCGTGCCCCGTCTATTAGCTGCGCCATTCTCCGGACTGAACAGACGGAAGGTTCCAGCGGTCTCATTGTGGGCGACGGCAATATTCTCCATTATGCGGCAAAACTCAAACCTTGTAATAAATAGGTACTAATCATTCCACTGTTAGCTGTGAAAAAGAATTAACAACATTATCACAAAGGTGTGCTAAGAGGTGCTCCTGCGACCATTTCTGGGTATATAAATTTGTCAAAACGGGACTGCAGTTTGCAGACGAACAGCGCCATCGGTTCACTCCATACCCTAGGTCCTCACCAAACCCTTCCTCACCTGCTCCCTCCTGCTCTCCAACACACTTTTGTTAGTTTGCGGGAAGCAAATTGCAGGGCCTGTAGTCGTTGTTTTGCTCCAAGATTTACGAAGTACGTACAGGAATTATTTCTTTAAAAAAATAAATTTTAAGCTTGCGGTGCTGTTTTCAAGACAATTAATGTTACCTTCAAAAATCCGGAAGAAATATGTAATTAATTATTGCGTTTTCAAGTGTGCCCTTTCATCTCAACCCATGACGTGTTTTTGTTTGACATAGTTTATCACACACACGCTCCACGCTCGCAGATATATACATGCAAACCTTTAAGTTATATGCTTTTGCCTGTGTGAAAAAAGAGCGGCCAATATCGCCATCTGTAAACGAGGGAGAGATAACGGTAGTAAATCATCACGGTGTACATAAGTGATTCTGTGTGCCCGACACATGCAATGTTTATATTGTCGCGTACTGTGTAAGACAAAGCATCAGTCCCAGGAAGCTCAAAAAACAGCAGATACTTATGTGTAGTTTCGTGTTTCACAAAAAATGGTAAAATAAGGTGTTCATTGTGTGTGTTTTATGTCGTGTACATAAGACAATAAACCAAATGTTATTTGTACAAGGTGTTGTGTAATTTTATTTCCTTTTCATGTATTCCTAAACCAACGCAGCTCTTATGATACGATTAGGAGGCTGTTGAGCGAATGGATAGTATTGTCTAAATGGTTTTCTTGCGACGAAGCCGATGCTCGTCGCTGATCAAATAGAAGAGAAACTGGCAGTGCGCTACGTTACAGGGCGTTGCAAGATTAAAGGCAGAGTTTAGGCACAAGTGCCGAGCAGTTTGTCTGACGATAAATTTTTCCTGTTAAGCTTCATGCCTTCAAGTGTGATTGAAAAAACAAGGAGGGGGGGGGTGCTAACCGATACACTTAAGAGTTAAACTAGCATGCCCATTCCTGCCAGAGATTTATACACCCTTAAGCTTCTACCGCATTGCGTCAAATCGACTTTGTTTAGTTATGGCAGTACACATCAGTTAAACTGTTCACTTAAAAGTTACTTATATATTTATTCAGAATACCCATAAAGGCCCTCGGAGAAGGTATTACATACGGTAAGAGGGGGGGGGGGGGGGGGGGACGATGTACAGGCAGTTAATTATAGCAAAATCAAAAAGCAACAATGGAAGGTAACGTAATGTTTGGAATACAGTGAGAATAAGCATAGAAGCCTTGCAAAAGTACGGGGAATGTAAACTAACACGGTAGAACGGGTACAACAATGTTCCAAAATAACAATAATACCTTAAGATGTATACAGTGTGCGCAACGTAAATGGTTATTTCCTGACTATTGGATAGTTCATTTGCTATTTTAGTGATTGCCATCCTCACGTCAGCCACGGTAATGCCATATATAAACACGTCAGCATTTCTGGAGGCAGCAATGCCTGACAGGGTTTTGAACTAAAACGAAAAAAGTTAGTAGGGGTCACTTATGCTACAACTAAGACCACTGGAAGGTGAAAGCTCGAGCGCTGCTAACTCAATGACACGATTAGCACCTTTTACGCTTCGTGAAATTTCTGTTTGACGTTTCCTTTATTTTCTGTATTCGCATTTTTTTGAGATTTTGCAGTCATTTTTGCAAGTAATCCTTGTAAGTAATCCTAAACCAAAGTAATTCATGTAAGTAATCCTTGTAAGTAATCCTTTGCAAGTAATCCTAAACCAAACTCGAACCGTGACTCAGCATTTTGTTTTGCAGAGTCACTCTCACTTGGACCATAGAATCTCAGATATTGTTTCGCAAGCCACTCTCCCACTCCGTAACCCTTTGATTCACTCTTAATTTAGTTGAGTCGTAGTAATAATAGTCACCGTGATTTTTTCTTTGTCATGGTCATAACTAGGACATCTACCACCATCCTTAAGCGTTTCCTTCACTCAGTACCTACTTCCGTACCCGTTCCACCGGTGTCTGTGTTAATCTTTTTTTTTTCGTTGAGTCATTGTCATTTTGCTGAGTCATGGTCTTTGCTGAGTCATTACTATATTATACTATCCTTATTACCTTCACGACCACACTTACACTCATTACTATCATTAATTCTCGGTTCTTGATCACTTTTCGGGTGTCGCGACCAACTTTTTCCGCTTTGTCATGCTCATTATTATAATTAATTTACTGACAATTATGATCATTTAGCGATATTTATATTCCTAATGTACTTACCTATCGACTGATATATAATGTTATTGGGTTTCTAATTACGTTAACGAGTTATCGATTTTTTGTACATAATTTTCCGATTATTGGAGCCACTTGTTTAAGGTCACCTCAAAACGAGATCTGTGAGGCTTTCGCCTTAAAAATATTGGTTCGGCTCGAATTCGAGGTTCCATGCGCTCCACTTACGTGCCGGTTCAGTTCTGGATCGGAGGAATAAAAATTTATAGCGGTTCAAGAACCGGTTCGCAACACTGAACCGGTTCGAAAACTCGTTCGGCATGGTCCATTTTATCCCGCCCCATGGCGATATGTATTATCCACTGGTCCGCGTGGTGCATGCGCAAGTTTCATCAAGACTGACGAAGAACAGCGTGATAAAAACGGGACGAGAAAGAAACACGACATGACACGCTGATTCTTCGTCACTATGAAATATCAACTCGCCCATCATTCCGTATATCTGTGGTTCATCAAGAGGAGGCAGAAATTTACGAACGAATTACACAGATACGGGGGAATTTCGATGTGCGTATTAAAGACAGAGGTAATTTGTGAAAATCCCCGCGGTGGTGGTGGTGATGTTGAAGCAGGCGGGGTTAGCCTGGCATACATTGCCGGAAATTGTTCCACCTGATCCTCCTTCGAGTTGAGATCAGGGGTGTGTCACCAGGTGTCGATGAGCCCCGTGTCTGGCAGGAAGGCCATCAGCAGTCGTTGCGCTCTCTTCTAGATTGCCGCGGGCCTTCCGGGGGAACACGACGTCTTCAAAGGTCCTGTTCGTAAGACCACTCTTTTGTAGGCTGTCGACCATCGCTTTTCTTTCTGTGTCAAACCGCGGGCATAGCCAAATAAAATGTTCGATGTCACCAATGTCACCACAGAAAGCACAGAGGGGGGAAGCGTGAAGCCCAGTCTTGAATAACCAAGCTGGGGTGTACGCGGAGTCGGTCCTGATGCGGTAGAAAAGCGCCGCTTCTTCGCGGGTAAATCCATGAGTCACACATGCTTCGTGTGGATTCTTGTGAATATCCCTAAAGTTAAGGCGGATTGCTCCCTTGGGGTTCTGAAAAGCTTTTGGAGCTTTCACTTTGGGACACATGTAAGCGCTAGGCGTGCAAGAGCGTCAGCTTTCTCGTTTCCATCAATTCCTACGTGTGATGGTAGCCACTGAAACCTTATGTTAAATCCTTTGCTCGTTAGGTCGTTAATCAGTGCCAGAGATTGCCTTGTAAATTTCTCTAGAGGTAGGCCACGATGTAATCTGTGTAACACTGACTCGGAATCCGTCAGCACGACGACATCTCGTGCAGAGAAGGCCCGTAGTTTCCGCAAAGCCGCGGTGATTGCAGCGCTTTCTACTCTTGTAGAGGAAACTACGCGATTGAGTCGGCCAGACCATGACACAGCATGGGATGGTCTGTAGAATGCCGCTGCACAGCTATCTGTTTGTGCGCACACCGAACCGTCTGTGTACACTTGTAGGTGGCTTTGAAACGCTGTGCTCAAGTGGTCCCGCACAATAAACTTTGCTTCTGCAGTAGAAATGGTGCATTTCGCCGGTATGTGGGGTACACTGAGGCTGCAGGTAACGTCTGAAAAGACCATGGCGGGTCAAGGCGACTTCGTTTAGGCCATTCCAATCCTAAAAATTGGGAAGTGTTCAGCGCCGCATGGAAATGTGAGTGAGTTCGTCGGAGAAGCGCCGTGCGTGCGCGGGACTCGCCCAGCCTTAATAGCTGCGTCAGCAAGGCCTGAGATGCCAAGAGGCGGAGTGCAAGAGACTAGAGCACTGCACGGGCTGGGGCTTACCCGAAAGCCCGGGCCGGGTAGAACAGTTTTTTCACGGGCTCGGGCACAGCGTGTGCTTTTTGACCCGGGCCCGGGCCGGGCTTGGGCTTTCTGGTGGTGTGCATGTAACGTGCAGCGAGTTATTCTCGGGCGTCTCAACTCTGGAAAACATTATTTTTTCGGTCTCAAGCCGGGTTCGGGCTGGTTTCGAGTCGGCCTTGGGCCGGGCTCGGGCCTAAGGTAAAGGGGGGGCGGGCCGGGCTGGGCGGGTAGTGTAGATTATTTCCGGGCCCAGGCCGGGCCCGGGTCTCGCCATAAAAGTTTTGATCGAGCCCAACGTAAAAACTGGCCCGGGCCGGGCCCGGGCTGAAAAAGTCGGCCCGTGCAGTACTCTAGAAGACACTCTGCCTCATTAGTGACTTTCTTGTTTGAAGCCGCCTGTGGAACTCCCATCGCCAAGCGAAGTCCCTTTCTATGCACAGCCTCCAAGCGCTCGAATTGACTCGATGGCGGTGATATCAGAGGGAGCTGATAGAGAATGCGGCTTGTTATCAGTGCAGCGTTCAGTTTAAGCATGGGCATATGATTGTTTCCCCAACGTACACCTGCCAATCGACGAAGTGCGTTGACTCTTTGCACTGATGCAGCCACAACACTTTCGACCGCACGACGCCATAGTAGCTTGCTGTCGATGGTGACGCCCAGGAATCGAACATGAGTTGCACGAAGAATTGAATGCCCTCTGATATTGAGCGTAAGGCGTCTTGACTAGCGTTTCACTCCCGGGAAAAGCATGAAGGCAGATTTTTCCTCTGATAAAGATAGGCCAAGCGTCGATAAGCGGCGTTCGATGGTGGAGATTGCGCCCTGGGCTATCCGGGCCAAACGTTTGTGTTGGTACCCTGAGATCCAAACGCAGATGTCATCTGCGTAGATGGACATTTTAACTTCCGTCCGAACTACTTTCAGTGCATCTGGAAGGCTGGCCATGGCAACGTTAAAAAGTAAGGGAGATAGGACACTTCCTTGTGGGACGCCGAGGGAAATTCGTCATTTATATCTCATTATACTTCCGAGCTTAACTTGCACACATCTCTGAGAAATTCATGGATGAATCAAAGACCATTTCCCGAGACGCCCAGGGTTCGGAGTCCGCTGATGATGCCTAGCTGTATGAAGCAAACAGTCGTATGCCTTGCCAACATCCATAAATATGGCGAGTGTGGAAAGGCCGTCTGCGCGATGGTGCTCAATATGGCTTAGCAAATCCGTCAATTTAAGGTGTGCGTAGATTCCACACTCGTTCCTTTGGCAACAGCAGAGTCAGTTTTCGTTTTGCTTGATGTTTTTACTGCAGCACTGGTGGGGAGCGATTGGCATGTGGTCTGTGGTGTCGAAGGCAACGCGAATTCGCATTGCATTACATAATTACAATTCCGACTTCTCTAGTCTGTATAGCAAAGCAGGAAACCAGCATTTGACATTTCGCTCAGTTTCCAGCTTTTTTTTTAAGCACGTGATGACTGTGATGCTTCTGAACGATGCTGAATCAAACGTCGATCTTTCTTGCGCATCTGTGCGTGGTGCGTAGTCTTGCGTTGACTTGGGGCGGACAATGAAGTCAAATGCACGCACATTGTGCCCCACGAATGATTTCTACAACTCGAAGAGCGTTGTATTCTGAGTAAGCACCAAGCATGGGTTGAGCCATGGCACTGAACAAATGCAGATTTCGCGTGCCGTTTACAGCCGCTGACTGAGAAACTTACGGAATTCATTAACGACCACAGCGTTACGCTTACAATGAGTCATGCAGCTTAACTTGTTAATATCCCTCCTCGAGGACCTTTCTTTTCCGCTTTCCGTGTTTATCTAGTTTCAGTAACAAGTTGACCTAACGAGCGAATTGGGATCGTTACCAGAAATGTTGATTCCGCGTAGCCCCTTAAACAGCTTGTCGGCCGCGGAACACAACTGACATGGCCGACTTCAGAAGGGCAAGCGTCGTTGCCGAGGTGTCCGTAGTTGCCAGCACATACCCGTCATCTCCCGTTGTGGCACACAACGCAACTTGTCAATCGTATAACCTGCTAGTTAGGTGCGCCGACTGAAGAAGTAGTGATTCGAACAATCGTGCAAACTATTGAGCACCCGTTGTCACCTGATATGCTCGAACCATTTCAGCCGTACCGGTAACGGTTATTATTTTTTCGGTTGAAGTTCAGTTTGGGTTCAAGCACGTTCCAAAAATATCGGTTGGTGTTCGGGTTCGGCTCTGGCCAAAATTGCGGTTCGGGAATGATTTTCCGTTCCGGTTCGGGTTCAGTTCGAGACCTTGATACCTAAAGCCGTGCTTCCTCCCGGAAGCACGCAGTATACAATAATTTCTGCAACGCTCATTATTCATATACATCGCACGTAAATCCCGCCAGCCTCGTCATTGAGCAAAGCTTATAGCTATGAAAGTTGTAGTCCCAGGCCTCATCACTGGTAATAAGGAAAGCGGACCTGTTCATTCAAGTATCTTTCTTTTCTTTCCTGGCGCAGGCGGCAACCATTCGCCGAGGCTGCATAACAGCTCCTCTATATCTTTTCAAATTCAACACATTTTCGGACAAGGAAAGAACCAATACTGCGCATGCGTTCTCTGAGAATTCCTCATCATATGGAGTCTTGATTTTCCAAAGTAAGTGTGGGGTAAAAGGGCCGTGTAGCCTTGGGCCTCAATACTGCATATCTCGAACATGGATAAGATCTTGCAAAGCGAGCCATGAACCTCCCGTGCTGGTTGTGGAACAATGGCGCTTCAGAGGCAGTCTCAGCAACACCGTGACTCACGAATACGGGCCATTCAAGTAGCAGCTACCCATGCTCCAAATAAAATCACTGAAAGAACAGGTGGCTGCCCTACGAGGCAAGACAACGACAGTGCGAACACGACAGCCAGAGGACCAGTCATGCCGAGCGTTCAGCTGCTATAAAGCTCCGCGTCAGTCACGTCGGTGCGCAACCCATAAGTACAAATCACGCTCTTGTTGCACACGCAATCGACTCACGCAGAGCACGGGATCGCTGATGCTTCGTAGTGACCCGCTGGGTGTGTTCACGTGTGCTCATGACCTCCGTGATTAACGAGAGGCCTAGAATCTCAAAACCATGTCATCACGCCGGTGCGCTGACAACCCGTGCGTTCTAAGCCCTGAAAAGCGAGCAAGGGGAAGAGAGGGAAAAGACGATGTAAGACAGCAGGTAGGTTAGCCAGTGTAGAGTTAGTCTCGCTACTTTGTGTTGTGGTAAGGGTGCGACAGGGGGGCAAAACACGGTAGAAGGAGATACGAGAATAAAATGAAATTAAACAACAGATACTGTTCACACAAACCATGCACTCTCTTGAGATGTGGTCTAATTTTTTTTTTTTTATTGGACCCGCGACTCCTTGTAGCGCTGAATGCTTAGAAAGGCCAACTTTTTACCGTGTAGGAGGTTGTGACCGCTTGTGAAAGACGCCTGGAACCACCTGGAGGAGAATATGGCCTGTGTTTTTTACGACGGCGTCCTGAGACTACCTCCGTCGCATAGGAGCGAATGTAAAGTCACAGTGGGCGATCGGTCGCCGCTGGTACACACAGAAGCATATTTAACGAAACGAAAACTTGGACGTTTTCGCACTAAACACACGGACCTTATATTCTGCCTGTGGCATGCGTATACGGATAACACCGTGCATAAAGGCGAGACAACGTTGGTATCCGCATCCGATTTGACGCTCATTATCGCATAAACGCCGAGATGAGCGCGCGCATGCACACACAGACACATGCGCACTCACTCACTCACGCACGCACGCACGAAGACGTTTATATGGCTCTTTTTTCGCTTATGTGTGAGTCGACGCATTAGAAAAGGAATTCGGAAGAGCAGCACTTTTTGTATCCAGCTATACTAATAGCAATTATTATAACAAGAAGGAGATGGTGATGATGGTATGCACTATCGTTAAACGGAACTTCTGTTTATCGGGAGTTCCATTTACCGAAAGACTGAGCTCAAAGGTACACAAGATGGTCTTCTGAAAGGGGCAGCTACTTTATTGCCAACAGCAGATAATAGGTGCAGAAGATTTGGTTATAAAGCCTTTTCTAGAGCTAGCAAGACGAAACGCCATACAAAAAAATTAACTTTAGTTAAGCAAGTCACTTTTGAAGTCATCGATAACTTTGATATCTGTCTTCATCAGCATGAGCACTTTGCGCGGGCGTTTCTATGCCGTCATCGGAAACGCTAAGCAAACTCACAGCTCATCAACATTGCCAACACAAGGAAATCACACCAGCCACGACCACGATAGGGCCACACTAACCACGACTACCGTGGCTACCACAGCTACCACGGCACCAACAAAACCAACCTTGGCGAGAACGCAGAGAACGGTCGATAAAACCCGAAGAGAGCCGCCATAGAGCAAAGCAAGGAAAGGCGAAAATAGTGGCGCGTATCGCGATGCCGCCATGATTGGCTGCTCCTTTTTTAGTTTTTCAGTAATCTGTTAGTTCCGTTTACCCGGAGTTGAAAAAGAAAGTGGTTTCGTTTAACGAACTTTTTCTTTTTTTTTTCAACTCCGAGTAGACGGAACTAAGATATTACTGAAAACTAGAAAAGCAGCAGCCAATCTCGTTGGCATCGCGTTTAACGAAATTCTTTGTTTTCGCCTTGCCTTAGTGCAATACCAACCAATCATAAAGCTGTTGTTCCATTTAAGCGGCAATTCCGTTTAAGAGATTTGCGTTCACCGATGTTCTACTGTAGGGGTGAGGGTGGCAACAGCGGAAGCATCAATGGCGGCGGCGGCGTAGGTGGGTGCGATAAGCTTGCTCTGGCGCACCGACTTACTCATGTCGTTGCAGATCTGACATAGCGAAGGTACGAGGTAAGTTTCATATAGAGAAGCTATGGAGGTCATAACGCAGTCAAAGCACAAGAGAGGTTCACATACAGAAGCACAGCCAAGGACCGAAGCGGCCCCATTTTCGGTTATTCTAGTAAAACAGTGAAGTAGGTACTGAATCATATGCTCGGGCGAAAACGGCGCAAACATCACCTAAAAGCCGCAAATAATGAGACCGAGACAAAGAAAGAATGAGGGAAAGTAAGAAAGTAACAAGTCCTGCGTTTAAAAGCTTTGTTGAAAGATTCTATGGGTGCTTTTGGCTCTAGAGGCTCCCGTGCGTCAATTCAGGACGAGCTACATTAACCAAAAATACAAAAAAAAAACATAATGATTAGCTCCGGATGCCATCGAAGACTAGGTGCAAACGTTTCCTCAGCAGTCGTAACAGGAGTAACTGACAGTAACGATGAATAGTGGTGCAAGCTTGCTTCTTAATATCGCAGTTAACGGACACCTTAGTTCTATGAGCAATATTTCAAGCACTATCGTTCTTTTAAGTGTGATCCCAAAGGCACACTCTTGCGAAGTTTGGCCTCCATTCTCTCTTCTGGTAATCCATGTTTTACCATGAAATTAATGAAAGTGGTGTTTTGAAAGAGTACGTTGTCAGTCTGGACATCTTTATCAATTTTTCAGCGTCCCTTTAACGTGAATTCACAGAATGCTTTCCCAAAACTAAACCGAAAACCCAGGGTGTTGAATGATTTCTCCACAAGCAAACAAGGGTGGCTGGCAAAGAATGCCTTGGCTTTCATGCAACCGAAACCGTTAACGGTTCGTTCGTTCATGGGCCTCGGTGAAGAACCAGAAGCAATGAATGCCCCACGGCACGTAAACACTCCACTTGCACAAGGTATGTACGACAGCTGGCCGACTGAACAAATCTGCGCTCCTCAAAAGGCGCAGACGCCCACGCAACGCGAGAAAGCGTCCTGACGGTGCATTCCGTATAGTGTCGACAGCCCAATAGGCTAAGCAGATGCTTGCGATGTGGCGAGGGCGTCAGCTCGGTCTTCACGCACGGTTTCTTGATGCAACTCGGCGGCTAACCGGCGTACAGGCGCACCTTGATCAACAAAAGGGAAACTGACGTTGCGGCCACTGAGGTGCTGAACAAAGAACAATCGAGTGAGCTAGAAAGAATGAGCTTCCAGCTACCACCATGCAGCAGCCCACTCTGAGAGTTTCTTTCTTTCTTTCTTTCTTTCTTTCTTTCTTTCTTTCTTTCCAGATTCGCAAGAATGTCAAAGTTCGGGAAATCCGTTCGTGTGCCGGGATCATTATCACCCATTGTCTAAGCAGTGGGAGCAATAGAAAACGCTTGAAATGACGATGTGCTTTCGGTGTGATACGTTGTAGCAGCGTTTGTTGTGACGAGACGCTGTATAGACCCACCGTGTACTCCACTGAACAATCGCAGCATTTCATTGCACCGCGCATTGTCCGTGGTATAACACATTTTACACGTAAACATTCTGGGGTCTTACGTGTCAAAAGCCCGATATAATTATGAGGCTCGCCATAGTGGGGCCTCCGGATGAACCACCTGGGGTTCTTTAACGTGCACCCAATGCACTTTAAAGAGATGCACGTTAAAGCGCCCGATGCACGGGCGCTTTTGCATTCCGACCCACTCGAAAGCGACCCCTGCGTTCGGGTTTCATCGCCATAGCCACCACGCACCAAGGCGGACCACAATTTACACGCAATAGCTCTCTATGGCTCACCACTGAATGGTTCATCATGAGCATCAACATCTGCGTCGATATGAAACCTAGTATCTCCGGGTTTGGTGTTCGCCCATTATAAAGTCCATCAAATAATACTATGGTTGTCTTTTCGCACCTGTGTACATTTGTACCTGACACTTCCGAATCATAAAGTTGAACATGATACTTAGTAGCGCAAAACTCGAAATAAAAGGCAACAGTGAAAGACGAGAGGACTTTATGATTCGGAAATGAGATTGCTAAGCATATAATGTGACTACACTGCCTTCTTCTACCATCATCCTTAGTGTTTCCTTCACTTTGTGCCCTCGTCCGAACCCATTCCAGTGGTTTTTGAGTGTTAATCCTTTTTTGCTGAGTCAGTGCTCATTTATGAGTATGTCATCTTCGGAGTACAATCAACCTCCATCTTTCTTATAGGCATTTGATTCAGTAGAGATACCAGCAGTCATAGAGGCATTGCGTAATCAAGGAGTACAGGGGGCATACGTGAATATCTTAGCAAATATCTACAAGATTCCACAGCTACCTTGGTTCTCTACAAGAAAAGTAGAAAGTTACCTATCAAGAAAGGGGTAAGGTAAGGAGACACAATCTCTCCAATGCTATTCACTGCATTCTTAGAAGTATTCAAGCTCTTAGACTGTTTCCCGAAGGCTTAGGAGTGAGTATCAACGGCGAATATCTCAGCAACCTTCGCTTTCAGTATGACATTGTTTATTCAGCAACAATGGAGACGAATTACAACAAATGATTGAGGACCTTAATCGAGAAAGTGTAAGAATTGGGTTGAAGATGAATATGCAGAAGACAAAGATAATGTTCAATAGCCTGGCAAGGGAACAATAATTCAGGATCGCCAGTCAGCCTCTAGAGTCTGTAAAGGAGTACGTTTATCTAGGTCAATTACTCACAGGGGACCCTGATCATGATAAAGAAATTTACAGAAGAATAAAATTGGGTTGGAGTGCACACGGAAGGCATTGTCAAATCCTTACTAGGAGCTTACCATTGTCTTTGAAGAGAAAAGTGTACAATCATTGCATTCTACCGGTGCTAACATATGGGGCAGAAACTTGGAGGTTAACAAAGAAGCTCAAGAACAAGTTAAGGACCGCACAAAGAGCGATGGAACGAAAAATCTTACGAGTAACGTTAAGAGACACGAAGAGAGCGGTGTGGATCAGAGAACAAGCGGGGATAGCCGATATTCTAGTTGACATTAAGCGGAAGAAATGGAGCTGGGCAAGCCATGTAATGCGTAGGATGGATAACCGGTGGACCATTAGGGTTACAGAATAGATACCAAGAAAAGGGAAGCGCTGTCGAGGACGGCAGAGAACCAGGTGGGATGATGAAGTTAGTAAATTCGCAGGCGCAAGTTGGAATACGCTAGCGCAAGACAGGGGTAATTGGAGATCGCAGGGAGAGGCCTTCGTCCTGCAGGGGCCATAAATATAGGCTGATGATAATGATGATGATGATGATGATGATGATGATGATGATGATGATTGTGATGATGGTGTCATTTATGCTGAGTCATACTCATGACTATGACTTCTAGCAGCATCCTTTAGTGTTTCCTTCACTTGGTACCCACGTCCGAACCCATTTCAATGGTTTTTAGTTTTATTCTTTTTGCTGGGTCAGTGTCATGACCTACATGACACGCATGTCATGACATTCATGTCATGACATATCATTTATGTTCGTCATATACTCTTGTCATAGTATGCCCATTTTGGTACATACCAAGTTAACGAAACGACCATGAGAGCACAAAGACGTAGGCGTCTACATAGATACTGTCAAAGTAGCAAATGTTCGACAAGAAATGCTTCGTATTTAATATTCTGAACTAGATGAGGCATGTGTATGCTGCAGCAAATATCCGGAGTCCACTCAGCACATCCCAATGGAAAGCGAAGGGATTCACCCAGTGAGATCCGTAGGTAATGTGCACCTTCCTGAAGTATCTGGGTTTAAAGTGGACGGAAGCATCAACCGGTCAGCAGTCGAGATAAGCAAGAGACGTTTAGAGAATTGGTGGAAAAAAAGCAGGGAAGATATTGATACGACCTGATCTCTTACATACTTACAGCGTTACAAGGTAGATTTTGAGGGAAGCAAAAAAAAAAAGATTAGTGAGATGTATTCAAAATTGCTAGATAAAAAACACGCATAGCATACCTGATTAAATCAAGCAGGCTAGGTGACTATTTGAAAGCGCCCAACTTCAAAGGGGATGCCATTAAATCATCATCATCATCCAGGCTGGCCGGCCAGCCGGCGTTACCACGGCAGCGTTTCACAGTTTGTGCGTATGGCACGTGCTCTGCTTGCTTTCCTATGCGACGAAAATGCAGGTGCATTTTCACTATGGAGGTCGCACGCTGGGTTGTGATAATTTAAACATTCCAATCATTCATAGCCTGAATAGAGCGCTTGGAGATGGCGTCACAACAGCGTGCTGGCGAGAAGCACGTAAGCACACGTCAGCAAAATGGCTCCGAAGCGTGCACTCAGCGTGGAGGACACCCAGACCCGAAAGAGTCGTCGCGCAGAATAGGAGCGTCTTCGCTACGCAGCAACATGGGGTAGACTACGAATGTATGTATACAATGTATGCATACAATTAAGAATTAATTTATTTACGTACATTCCCATAAACCAATTAAAGTTTAACACTTCTGCCGCGATGCGATGTGCCATGTGAGGCAATGATAATGCTCAACCCTCTCAGAGATTATGAACAATGACGCACAACAACGCCTCAAGCAAACACGTCTCCTTGTGTTTTCTGTTGACTACGCAGGCATACAGCAGTGGTGCACGCAAGGCAACGTTTAACATCAACTCACCACTCACTTCTTGGGATAAACCGCTAATTATCGTTAATCAAAGCGAACAGCCTCCAAAGCTTCGCTTACATTGATTCCCACAGTGCGTGGGATCCGCATACTTTTTTTCGATGTCTCTCTCTCTCTCTCTTGACGAGTGAAGAATGTTGATGAACGGTGTACAGACAGAAACGCACTACACATTCCTAAACACATTTAATGGCAGCATAAAGCCGGTATGGCTAGTCCTTGACAGCCCAACTTCGGTGACCATGGTGGGACCCAACGAAAGTGAGAGCAAGAGACCTCGTCTTTACGAGGCGCACAGTCAGGAGAACGACAATACTTGAAACTATGGCCTAAGCGATTATGAAGCATTGAGTGTGCTTGGGCTTCACTAGCCACCCGATGGAAAAATACCTTGGTCCTGCCTTGAGGTGCTAAACTGTCAGAGGTTTGGACACCTGCCAAAAAACTGTCGTGGATCACGTCAATCTGCTCCGAGAACCATGACCACGTTGAATACAAGTCTCTACGACAGCCTAAATGTGCAAATTGTGCGGGTAACCATAAGGCTTCCTTCTCAGGATGTCCACAGAATAAGGCCGCATTCATGCTGCGGAAACATGAACTAATTCGTGTGAATCAACCACAACACAAGGAGCCTCTTCCGAATCATGGTGCAGATAGCCCAGCGAGAAATCATCACTTTACAGCCACAACTGAACAAGAAGCGAAAGAACCATCGTATTCGTCGGCATTAAAGCAACAAGCTGGACAAGGGGCCCACAGTCAGAGGAATCCCGAATCTGCTACGGCCACTGAAATTCACTTATCTGTAATGTGTAGTGCGCAACACGGTGCGGTGGTAGGACACTGATATGTGTGGTGCGCGATGCAGTGCGGTGGTTGGAGACGACAAAAAGCAGACGACATGTAGTGAGCACGCCGAGGCGAATTCCATGCTGATGAAAGAATACAACGTCGAAGTGCACGTGAACACGCGGCACAAGAAGAAAAACAACAAAAGAAACACATCGAATCGCAAGACAAAACGAAACGTCAAGCAGCCAATGAGGAAACGACAAATCAGCCAGAGTAGCAGAAAAACAAGGCACGCTGGCAGAAGGGGGGAGAGTTCCAGAAGCGGCACCAGGAGAAGGTCGGCCACCGGACAGGAGGTTGAAGACGGCCGTCGGGTTCCGGACCCGAGCCACCAGGACTTCACCCGACCGGGGCCTCCTGCCAACCTCTTCCTGGGCGTCGCCCCTCTGCCCGATCGTCAACTGCTGCCCGAGGCCGGCGAGCGTCTGTGCCCGTAGGCAGAACGTGAGCTGTCGGGCTACGGGCTCGAGTTTCATGACCAGCTGCCTGGCCAGAACGCCACCGCCATCTGTCCGTGCTGCCAAGCCACCTGCCTTCGTGGGCATCGCCACTCTGCCCGATCGTCAACTGCTGCCCGAGGCCGGCGAGCGTCTGCGCCCGTGGGCAGAACGTGAGCTGTCGGGCTACGGGCCCGATTTCCACGACCAGCTGCCCGGCCAGAACGCCGCCGCCGTCTGCCCATGTCACCAAGCCTCCTGCCTTTTACCTCCACGCCAGAGCTGCCATGCTCTGGTCGCCCGGTCAACGATCTGACAACCTGACCATTCGTGAGATTGACGCTGCTTCTCTCGTCGTCTCACATCCGCTATTCCGCGTCGAGACTGCTGTGCGCCACACACTCGCGGCCTGCCCGAACTTGCCCGCTATCATTGTCATTCTAGCTCCGAGTGCGCTTCGTGCCGTGATAGTCTTTTTGAGTGTTTGTTTTATGGATTACTTTTAGTTTCAGTTTTAATAAATGTTTGTGTGCGTTTTCCAACAAACGGCTTTGTCCTCAATTGGGTTCTGTGAGGCTCTGCCTCAGAGAACCACCAGAAACCATTAAACAAAAGAACCTGTCATCACAATATCACAGCAACATCAGCGACCTAACCTACGACAAACTCAGCGATCTTACAACATCCCTCAGCGATCACTGCGGACGGCAACCGGAACATCGGCATTCCAGGATAGTACCGCGCCGCTCATTGTTGGACTTGATTCTACCCAGGCTGTTTGCTGCTATTCAAGCAATTGTCACAGCTCTACCTCAGGCGAACAAGATTCCAGAGGTAAAGGCATGGTTGTCTACGGAGGCCATTAATAAGTCAGCTGTCTATATCAGTGCTACCGGATGACAATCCTGACTAGCCGTTACAAAAATGTCGTAACATTTCAGTGGAACGCTAATTGACTTCGATCAAAATCTGCTTATTTTTGCCAGTTAGTTGCACAGTACAACTTCACTGTGCTTTGCATACAGGAGGCTGGAGTAGGTGATGACTTTCGTCTTTCTAATTACGAAATATATTGCTACATGCATATTGAGTGTTTCTTCTGGACAATACGCGCGGGCAGCCTCGACGAAGAAGACGAACTGCTCCTTGCTCTCGAGCTGTTGGGGGATTGGTCACCCGATTCGTGGCCTATACCCCACAGTGGGTTGTGCCATTGATTGAGGCATCATGATCATCATCTGTCGGCTGAACTGGGGCGGTATTCTGTAAGAGTCTACCTACACTCTAAAAACAGTTGCACCCTTTGGGGTACATTTTTGCCACACAACAATAATCGTCATCTGTCTTGCTTGCGTTTCCTATCTTGAAAACTCTGCACTTGCTACTTTCCTGTCGAGAACGCTGTGTCACGCTGATAACGCTCTTGTCGTTCGTGACTGAGAAGTGCCGGGCGCACAGAGTTAAAGAAAGGAAAGCCACGCAAGTCCGATGACAATTATTGTTCTGTGGCAAAAATACACCCCAAAGGGTGCAACTGTTTTTAGAGTGTAGTGGACTGTCCATTTTGGCTGTCGCTGATTGGCGGCTGCTTGATGTGTAGGAAGGTGCCAGCCAGTCTCCTTCCGTGCACGTCAAGCAGCAGCCAATCAGCGACAGCCGAAATGGACAGTCCACAAGGTAGACTCGCAAAATACCGCCCCTGGTCAGCGATGCATTTACCTTTTGTAAATATGCATTGTAAATAGTCTCCAGTGCATAATCCTTCGTTCGCGTAACATTTTCGTGGAGAGTGCCGTTCCCCGTCCTCGCCACGAAGCTCCGCAGCGGCCGCACCATCCAGCTTTCAACCATAGCTCCCGGTAACGCAACCTCGTCTGCTTCTACTCATGCGACTCCTACAACAACATACGTCACGGTTGCCACTCCCCGCGATCCTGGCATATTATCCGGCCAAGATAATGTCGACGTTGAGGACTGGCTCAGCTTGTATGAGCGTGTTAGCCGAAACAGCCGCTGGGACCCTACCATAATGCTAGCGAATGTCCTCTTCTATTTGGACGGAACACCTCGTGTCTGGTTCCGGACATACGAGGACGAGATCTCTAGCTGGGATGCTTTCAATTAGAAGCTCCGTGACCACTTTGGAAGAAATTCGACCGGTCGGCAGCTGGCCGCAAGAAAAGAGCTTGCTACCCGAGTGCAGTCTTCCACTGAATCGTATGTCTCGTACATACAAGACGTGCTCGCTCCTTGCCGGAAAGTCGACGAGCACATGATCGAGGTTGACAAAGTAGGTCGCGTTCTCAAAGGGATTGCGGACGGCGCGTTCAACTTGTTGATCTTCAACAATGTGTCCACCATCGACGTCATTGTCAAGGAATGCCGTCGCTTTGAGCTCGCCAAAAGCCGCCGCGCCATTCCACAGTTCTTCCGGCTCCCTAACATGGCTGCGACGTCGTCCTGCGTCGACCTTACCGCTTCACCCCCCTCCAATGAGACCGTCACTCGTATTGTTCGCCGCGAGCTCGAGGCTGCAACTCCTGCCCCGTTCCATCCACGCCCACTTGTACCCCACCATTGACCAACCAGCCCCAGCGATCGCCCGCATTCAGGCTGTTGTGCGGCAAGAATTTGCCAACCTCGGTTTTCCTGCTGCCTGCGCTGTCTCCCGACCTGACGCTGGACCGGTGCCGACAGCTGCGCCTCGCAGTGATCTGTAGTCCCCTCCCAGATACCGCAACCCGACAGAGTGGAGAACTCCGGACGACAAGTCCGATCTGCTTCGGTTGCCTCCGAATTGACCACGTCGCTCGCCACTGCCACATGACCTGGACGTCCCCGTATTCGAGCTACTTTTCCCCGTCTCCTCGCCCATATGCCGACCCTCGCCGCTACTCGCCTCACCGTATATGCCTGTTACCTCTGACGTATCCGTCGATGACAGTCGTCCCGCTTGCTCACCGTCACCTCAGCGCCGTCGGTCCCCATCGGCCCAGCCACGCCGCTATTCGTCGCCGACCAATTATGGCCCCTCCCGGACAGGAAAACTATACCATGCAGCTCCTGGGGGTACTGCTGCATTATCTTCATCGTGTCGAAATCCTCCTTCGATGCTCCCAACGAACCAGAACTTACTTCATGTTCACGTCGACGGTGTCCCTTTGACGGCTTTAATAGATACTGTAGCCCAGGTGTCCATAATGAGTTCTAACGTCTGTCGTCGACTGAAGAATGTTCTCACGCCTGCTACTACACGAGCCGTACGCGTCACCGATGGCAGCACTGTTGCCGTCAATGGAATGTGTACTTCCCGTATAAGTATCGCCGACCGCCACGTTCCAGTTCTTTTTATTGCTGACCGAATGTCCCCATGGCCTTATCCTTGGACTACACTTTCTTACGGCGCATTCAGCTTTGATCGACTGTTCTGCCAATAGATACTCTTTGCCTCGAACTTCCTCTATTCGCGCATATCCGTGCCGAACTGCCGAACGACTTTCGTACGACCGCCTTCGTCCGCCTGCCGCCTAAGGCCTTGACTTTCGTTGATTTGCTACCATCTTTCCCTATACCCGATGGTGATTACGTCGCCACACCTGTTCTTGATGTCCTTTTGCTGTGCAATATCACTGTGACCCACTCTGTTGTAACCGTCGCCGATAACCGGACGTGCCTCACCGTCGTCAATTTTGGCCTGACAAAGCAAGTTCTACCCCAAGGCATATCGGTTGCAACGCTGCGTGCTATAGGAGATGACCATGTCACGGTGTTTTCCGTAGACGTCTGCTGCGCTTCTTCATGTCCACAGGATGCTATTTGCCCTGACGCAACATTTAGTCCCATGATTGCTGCGGACCTATTGCCTGAACAAGCAGCAGCTCTGTGTCGCCTTTTGGTTTCCTATACCACGACATATTTGACCTCAACAATCGACAATTGGGCCGACTTCAATTGTTAAGCATCACATAAATACTGGTGATGCAAGTCCTATTCATCGCCGGCCATATCGAGTTTCTGCTTCAGAGCGTAAGGTTATTCAAGATGCAGTGAACAAGATGCTTGCGAAACGCATTGTTGAACCCTCGTCAAGCCCTTGGGCGTCGCCTGTTGTGCTTGTTAAAAAAAAACTGCCAGCCCTTCCACGGGGGTGGAGATTACCAACGAAACTGTTCTATGGTGGGAATTATGTATTTTCAGTTATGACTATTAAGATGTGATGGTGTAATTGGTTATTTGAACTATTAAAAAATCAGAAATACATATGATCCGGTGGTTCTCATTTATTTAGTGACCACATGGACCATGGCCTTTTGGTCGCTACGTGTAGCATAGCCATGGCGTGCTCGCAGTAACGCCAGGCCAGTGAAGCATCAGCGTAGTCAGTAGACCAAAATGAACGTTTATTCAAAGATGTAGAGCGTATTTGTAAGTAGCCGAGTGGCAGGAAGATAGGAAGGAGCACGTGATAGTAGTGATAGTTCAAATTAAGGATCGCCAGATAAGGCGATAAAAGGTGCGCGCACTTCGAAAACACACGTAAAGTTGCAACATTCCTTCCTTCTCAGAAATAAAAGTGTTGCACAGGCTTGCGTTCTCTGGTTGAGCGTCTCAGAGTTTGTTGGGAGACACCGGTACTCAACGGGGCCACCAGAATATCTGGCGCCGCAAGATCTGCAGAACCGGTGCCATTTCGGATGCTCCGAGCAGTCATGCCTTCATCCGGGCTCACCTGTTTCTGGATGCTGTAGTTGTGCTGCTTGGTTTGTCCCTGGTCCCAGCCGACGTCACAACGAACTGCTTTAAAAGCGCTAGTACGCTTTTTAAAAGAAACAGGACTTCGTGAAAAACTATAGAATTGTGCGGACTGATGTGTTTTTTTTTCTTTTTAATCTTCTCTTGTTTTCTAATCTTTTCTGCCCTTACCCCATCCCCCTGTGCAGAGTAGCCAACCGGACACTTAACCTGGTTAACCTCTCTGCCTTTCACCTCTTATTTTCTTCCTTGGTCTGGCTCATTGTGAAGTTTGGTGGTTGTAGATACTGTCGGTTTGTACCCTGATGCTTCTTGTCGCGGGTGGACCTGGTCTACGTGCCGCTGGACGACTCCGTCTGATGTTTCCACGATCACCATTCTCACTCCAGACGTCGCCTTCACATGGCCGGGCGTCCACTTGCTCCCGGCACCGTAATTGCGGGCATACACATCACTACCAGGTAGCGGTAGCCAGTCATCTTGGTTCTCTTTTGGTCCTGGAAGTGCTGGAGGAAAGCATTTTTCCAAGCGTGTGCGTATTTGATAACCCAAAAGCAGCTCTGCTGGGGATTTACCCGATTTCCGCGGAGTCCTCCGGTACTTAAAAAGCAACCGTACTAGGTTCTCTTCCCGTTTTCTTTTCCTCGTTTCTCCAAGGGCATCTTTTATTGTTCGCACTGCCCTTTCCGCCGCACCATTAGACTGGGGATGGTATGGAGCGCATCTAAGGGGAACAATGTTGTTGTTTGCCAAGAACAACACTAAGTCTTGACTGGAAAACTAGGTCCCGTTGTCGGAAACGATCGTGAGTGGTATTCTAAACCTGCTGAAAATGCCACGCAGACAGTGTATGGTAGTCAGCGTTGAAGCATGCGACAAATGTATTGCTTCGAGCCATTTGGTGTGTGCGTCGACTACTACGAGTATCATTTTTCCGCGGATCGGACCCGCGTAATCAATGTGAATGCGGGACCACCTTTCGCCTGTCTCAGGCAGTTAACGACGGGCGCCAAGGTTGGCATCGGCTAATTTTGCACACAGTTCTGGCACTGAGCAGACACCTCTTCAATATTTCTGTCGAGGCCTGGCCACCAGTAACAAAGAACGTGCGACAGATTTCATTGCCGGTGAACCCTGGTGCGTCTCATGTAGAAGATGCAGCACTAACTCTCTAGCTTCGGTCGGTATTATGACCCTATTACCCCAGCACACCAGTTCATGTGCTACGGATAGTTCGAGCTTGCGGTCAAAAGCGGCAGTACGGCCCACGCCATTCCGTTTGCTTTTCTGGGCCACCCATGTAGTATGTACCCTTTGACCTCGACCAGGATCAGAAGACGTTAATGCCTTCAGCTCACGCGTTGTTATGGCGCCATTGTTCAGCTGGTTTAGCGACAGCACATATTCGGGCGGCTCACCATCGTCGTCAGATTCCGGAGATCGCCGCGGAAGTCGGCTCAGGGCGTCAGCGTTCAGCATCTGTTATCCAGGTGCGTACTGTAGCCGGTATCGGTAGGCCCCCAGATGGAGCGCCCAACGTTGTATCCGTGCGGCGGCCATTGTGGGCGTCGGCTTGTCTGATCTCAGCAGGCCCAGCAACGGCTGGTGGTCAGTCACTAAGGTAAATTCCCGACTTAGAAGGTGGTCACGGAATTTCGTGACGCCAAATACCAGTACAAGTGCCTCTCGCTCGAGCTGTGAATAGTTGCGCTCCGCCTGCGTTAATGTTGGCGAGCGGAAACTGATGGGCCTGTGAACTTTACCGGTCGTGTGAAACAAGGCAGCTCCCACACCATACGAAGACGCGTCAAATTCAAGTTTAAGTTCCTTCAAAGGGTCGAAATGAACGAGAACCTTGGCTGTTTTGAGGCTTTGCTTGGCAAGACGAAACGCGAGCTCTTGAGGCTGTTTCCATTGCCAACGTGCATTCTTTTCAAGCAGTTGATACAATGGACCAAGTGTAGTTGACATGTTCGGCAGAAACCTCGCGTAAAAAGTAATCATACCCAAAAACGAACGTAGCTCGTTGACATTACAGGGGCTCGGTGCCTGCATGATAGCGTCAACGTTTTATTGCGATAGCAATTATATGGACACTTCAACCGGATTTCTGCCGTCGGCGTCGCCGTCGCCGTCGGCGTCGCCGTGAGGTTCCGTATAGATAAAATCGTCGCCGCGCGCCGTATGCCCCAGAGGCAGCGTGCGGGGACGCGCGCTATCACGGAGAGCAAACGCACTCAATCTCCCACGCGCAAGCAAGGAAGCGGAAAGCCAGCGCCGGCACTTCTCTGCCAACAACCGCGCTCGTCGCTCGTCCGTACAGTCTCTTATCTCTCCCACGCGCAAGCAAGGAAGCGGGAAGCCAGCGCCGGAGGGAGCGGGGGGGGGGGGGGGGGGGCGCACTCCTACGCTGCCAACAACCGCGCTCGTCGTTCGACCGCACCGTCTCTTATCTCCACACGGCTCTGACCTTTATGCACTTTCTGTTGAAGCGATAGACCGCACGTACCTTCGCCGCCGCGGCGTATGCGCTTGCTGCCGGAGTTTTGACAGTCGTTGTCTGCAGTCATTCAGTGTGATCTATTCATGTTTGTTTGTGCGCGCTCACACCACGCTTGTTCATTCAGTTAGTAATGGTCGGGCAACATTTTCCAACGCACGCTACACATGTAATGCTGCCCGGATCGGCAGTGCAGCGCTACAGGTGTGTCCCTTCGCACGCGCTGCCCACGGGAAGCGCTTCTCATCAACACCACCGTTTCACACGCGCCTTCTCGTGGTCGTCGAGTCTCTCTACATGTCGGTCTACTTACGCCGCAGCACACCTGCTCACTTAATCAGCTCATGTTTACTACAATTTATATTGCTACCAAAGCCGCTCACCTTACATCGTATGACATTGCTGTGTTGCTATCGCATTCATTGCTTCGCCCTTAGGGCGAAACTGTGACATTTTTTTTCTTTAGAATATCGCGGGCGCAGAGGCTATCACGAAAGGAAGTCTCTTGTAGCAAAATAGCCCTTTTGGCGTATTAATGACGCAAACTTTCTTCGCGTTATCGTCTAGCGCCACTTGATTGTATGCTTCCCGTAAATCCAAAGGGCTGAAATAGTCCCCATCGTGTAGTTGCGCAAACATATCCTCAATGATTGGCAATGGGAATTGCTCAGTTGCACACGCTGTATTTACTTTGGCCTTGAAATCGCCGTAGATTATTACTGCGCCGTCTTTCTTAAGGACTGCGACTATGGGCGTTGTCCATTCAGTGTGCCACCGGCGACAGCACGCCCACAGAAACTAAATGGTCTAGTTCAAGTGAGACTCGCTCGCGCAGCACGTATGGAATGGGTCTGGCCTTACAGAACTTCGGTACGGCGCCTTCCTTCATGTGCAGGCTGGCTGGAGGACCCTTGATTAGCCCCAGTTCCTCGGAGAATACGTCTTGGTAGTCGTTGAATATGCTGTTCACGCTCGATTCACTAAATTTCTTTGTTGACGCTGAGTCTTCTACAAAACGAACCACCGGAGCACCTGCGCTGTTCAGCTGCAGAATTAAATTGCGACCGCAGAGGCTTGGTCCCACACGCTCCAACACGGTCAGCGCACACTCCACTGTCACCCCTTTATGACAAAATTTAAGCACAATCTCCCCAAGAACTAGAAGGCTTCCTGTGTAGCAGGATAAATTCAGATTGGACGGCTTCAGTTTCGGCCATTGGCCGCTCTGCTTATCGTACAGTTGACGCGGGATGACACAAACGGCCGACCCGGTATCGACTTGCGTGCTCAGCTGCACACCGCATCAAGGACATGTTCGGTGAATCGGGGGTTCCAAACCGCTTTTTCGTTGTGATACCAAAGTCCAAATGTGGGCGGCTTCATGTTCCTCGTCCGCCGAGGCTTCCGTCCCCAAGAGGGTGTTAGTTTGTGCCGTCCTTGCCATGCCTTGTTCTCGAGCCCCGCGGCTTCGACATTTCCTTGCAAGGTGACCACGTCATCCACAGCGGTAACAGCGAGCGTTAGACCAGGGGCAACATGCGTCATTATGTTTTGTACTACCGCACCTTGCGCATTTTTGACGTGCGGCAGCCCTCCTCTCATCCAGCAGAGTTTCTTTTTGATACGCCTGTACTTATAACACGGGTGTCATTGCCGGTCCCATCATGCGTTTTACATCACTATCCGCAGCCTCAGCTGCAAGGGCCATCACTTCAGCGTCTTGTAGCATTAATTCCCGCTTTACCAGTAGGTGCTTCTGCAGGACATCTGACCGTATACCACACACAATGCGATCCTGTATAGCATGCGATCCAAAGCACTGCCAAAATTGCAGTTGTCAGCTATTCGGCGAATGTCTACCAGGAATTCATTAATCGGCTCACCCTCCGCCTCACAACGACAGAACAACTTGTAGCTTTCGGTGATTTCGTGTCTCTTGGGACTGTAGTCTTCACTCAAAGCTTCTACGACTTCTTCATACGTCAACGCATTTGGCCTCCGCGGAGCCTCTTTCCCTGCCAGCACTTGGATCGTATGCGTATTTAACACGGCAACCAGCAATGTTCTTTTCTTAGTCGAATCTTCAATCGCATTCGCTTCGAAGTATGCTTCTACTTCAATAAGGTAGGGCTTCCACTTATCTTTGCCTTCTTCGAAGTCCGGAACATAGAGAAAGAAAAAAAAGTTACTTTTTTTTCTTTCTCTATGGTCCGGAAGGTGGTGAGCCATGATGACCTTGGTTTCTCGGTTCTGCTTGGGTTCCTGTTCAGTGTCGACTTTCACTGCATGGGCGATCCCATCCTCATCACCACTGTAGCATAGCCATGGCGTGCTCGCAGCAAAACCACGCCAGTAAAGCATCAACGTAGTCAGTAGAACGAAATGAACGCTTATTCAAAGGTGTAGAGCCTATTTATAAGTAGCCGAGTGGCAGGAAGATAGGAAGGAGCACTTGTTAGTAGTGATAGTCCAAACTCTGAAGGATCGCCAGAGAAGGCGATAAAAGGTGCGCGCACTTCGAAAACACACGTAAAGTTGCAACACTACGCTACACCGCCGTATACTGTGTACAGCAAAGGTTGGCCCGTTCTTCATAAACACGTAACCAACGCCCCGCGCGTTCGGTGCGAACGTGGGCAAAACGCCACCGCGGTCGACAACAGTTCTGCGCGTTGCTGGTGCTGCTCCCCTCCCTCCCTCCCGTCCCCCCATGGCCTTTCGCGCGACGGAAGAAGTCGCGTTTGCTTTCCGCCGTGCGTTCGCTCTCCGTGAAAGCGCGCGTCTCTCGCACGCTTTCACTCGCACATACAGCATACGGCCAATGAGAGTTTTTATAGCGAAGCTTTTAAGGGCTCACTTTTCGATAGTCGTGTCCGACAATAGAAAAAAAATGTGGTTGATCCCTCTTATATAGGAATCGGTATAGAACACGAAAGTGAAACGTGTCTTCACAGAAGTAGTGTAATGTTTATTGCACATTGATATATAATGTCTATTGGTGTTTTGTGGCTAAAGCGCCCTTAGGCGTTAATGCACCCACGCTGACGCCTGGTGGCACGTCTCCTCCATCACGACTACCAACGTCGATGACCATGAGCAACCGTCGTGCATATGGAAGCTGCACTACGCTGCACACGCTAGCACAACGCGAAATACGAAGCACGTAACTGACACACTAATACAACGCGCAAGACAAAGCACGTAACTGAATCGTCACCGAGTCAAATCAGCGCGTACAGCGCGTCGTAATTGCAGCCTCCGCGATCAACTTCAGAAACATTTTCAGAGCTAATTGCGGAGGCCACGCTCCGCTGTGCTGAGTACGGCGAACGCCACCTAGGTGGCGTTGGTAGTGCTTCTTGATGCCAGCGTCCCTTCGAATGCTGGCATCGAGGCGGCGTAGTGCTGAGACCACCGAAGCGTTCACTGTCGGTGCGCGTTAGTGTCATAATGCAGTACTTCTCTTTTCTGCTCGTAGGCGGCGGCACCGCCCCGAGCAAGAGCGCGGGTACACGGAGGAGTGTTAGATATATAAGGCGCGTCTGTGTAGCTCTCTGCAAATGCGTTTGTGGCGCAATGGGTTAAACGCTCGGCGATCTATCGTCGCGGACCGAGAGGTCGTGGGTTCGATTTCCAAATTTTGCATGTTTGTGGAACTTTTTCTTCTGGTTTCTTTCTTTGTATTATGTTCCTGTACATTGTAAGCTGACGTATTTCCGTGACGGAAATACGTCAGTGAAGTCTTGGTGGACCCCGGCATAAAACACTTTCGTGTTAAAAAAAAAACTCTCATTGGCCGTATGCTGTATGCGCGAGTGAAAGCGTGCGAGGGCGAGGGACGTGTGCTTTCACGGGGAGTGAACGCATGGCGGAGAGCAAACGCGACTTCCCAGTGGAAGGGAAGTGGTGGGCGAGGAGGGCATCGAGGCACCCTATACTACACCTCACAAGCTGTTGTCAGCACTGTGGAAGTTACACGAATTCTTAGCCAATAGGAAGGCCGAATGCCCCTCGACATGTGCTCATCCGCGCCGCGTCGTCTGCACAGCGTTTGCTTGCCATCCTGTTACATGCTCCATGGTTGGTTGACGGATGCAAAAAAAAATGTTTTGACGCCTTAACCATAAGCTGCGTTTACATGCATGCGACAGCAGGGCTTCGCTTTACCTGTACGCTTTCCCTGCAGTTACCTCACAGCCTCCTTTGCAAGTAATAAGGACGAACGCCCTCATAAATGATCACCTACGGCACAACGTATCCTCGGCGTCTATACTTGGCGTTTGTTCGCTACCGTCATCCAGTATCATGCTAGAGCGGGGTAGTAAATTAATTATGCAGTGAACAATTAGACCTTTATACCATTCTGCATCGCGAATGCATCCCCATTGCTAATGCTGTGGCGCCATCTGCTAACTGGAAATCAAATCAGTTTTAAGGGTCGGCGTCGTGTATGTAGTCCAAGCAGCATGAAAACAAACAGCCGATCTCAATAATTATGACAAAAAAAAATGTGGTTGATCCCTCTTATATAGGAATCGGTATAGAACACGAAAGTGAAACGTGTCTTCACAGAAGTAGTGTAATGTTTATTGCACATTGATATATAATGTCTATTGGTGTTTTGTGGCTAAAGCGCCCTTAGGCGTTGATGCACCCACGCTGACGCCTGGTGGCACGTCTCCTCCATCACGACTACCAACGTCGATGACCATGAGCAACCGTCGTGCATATGGAAGCTGCACTACGCTGCACACGCTAGCACAACGCGAAATACGAAGCACGTAACTGACACACTAATACAACGCGCAAGACAAAGCACGTAACTGAATCGTCACCGAGTCAAATCAGCGCGTACAGCGCGTCGTAATTGCAGCCTCCGCGATCAACTTCAGAAACATTTTCAGAGCTAATTGCGGAGGCCACGCTCCGCTGTGCTGAGTACGGCGAACGCCACCTAGGTGGCGTTGGTAGTGCTTCTTGATGCCAGCGTCCCTTCGAATGCTGGCATCGAGGCGGCGTAGTGCTGAGACCACCGAAGCGTTCACTGTCGGTGCGCGTTAGTGTCATAATGCAGTACTTCTCTTTTCTGCTCGTAGGCGGCGGCACCGCCCCGAGCAAGAGCGCGGGTACACGGAGGAGTGTTAGATATATAAGGCGCGTCTGTGTAGCTCTCTGCAAATGCGTTTGTGGCGCAATGGGTTAAACGCTCGGCGATCTATCGTCGCGGACCGAGAGGTTGTGGGCTCGATTTCCAAATTTTGCATGTTTGTGGAACTTTTTCTTCTGGTTTCTTTCTTTGTATTATGTTCCTGTACATTGTAAGCTGACGTATTTCCGTGACGGAAATACGTCAGTGAAGTCTTGGTGGACCCCGGCATAAAACACTTTCGTGTTAATATACCCAATGCTTTCCCCTCTGCTTGAGAGGAGACTTAGCGATGACGGATTTTGCTACTTGTTTCTTGCTGACAGGGCGGAGAGCCAGTAACAAGTGCAATTCGGATCGAAGCGGGTGGGGCGCTGCATGGGTGCTGCCATGTTGCTATAGGTGATCACGGATAGGGTGACTATTACGGTTACCGGCGGTAACTGCCCCAGTAATTCTAGGTGTACGACGAGCATGCGCAAAGATCCTAACATGTCATGTATCGCTTTACCGTATCATATAGCGAGGACAAATAAAACTCTAGTGCAGCCTCTAGTGTAGCCAACGCCAGGAACTATATACCGCTGCCCAAGGATATTGCCTGTGTACGCCTCGAACCTTGGGCAGTGCTGACAACAGCTTAGTAGTGATTTTATTGAAGAAGAAAATGACGCTTATTTCTGCTGTGGGGCACGGCGCAGCGTCAGGGGAAGGGGAAAAAGGAGATAAAGATGTTAAAAGGAAGGGAAGAGAAGGAGAAGCAGCAAGAGTCTCATCCGATCTTGGAGGAGGCTGGTGATGGAGGCGGTGGCCTGCTAGGTGCGAGCGCTTAGCGATGGGCGGAGATTCCGTTCAGTTCCACAAACTCCAAAAGGCTATGGAGAGCTCGGAGGTGGGGAGGCGACGGGAACAGGAGGTCGGTGGTTGTCGCAGCTAGTATGACAACAGCTTGTGAGATGGAGTATAGACTGTGCGTGTGCATGCCCGCTCTCCCAATGCGGCGCATGCGCGCAGCCCTGCCGGCCTCTGCCACCTGTGCCACCTACTCTCTCTGGGCTCTCCCACCTCTCCCCTAACAGTGTCGACAACGGCGTTTAGCCATTGCCGTTCCGTCAAGTAGCCAGCGTTTTGACAGCGGTTCTGTGCGGTCACACAAACAACGCGCACAACTGTTGTCGACGATCGTGCCTATTTTGTGACACTACGATTCAAAATGTGACAGTGACACACCTATTATGGACGTGCTCAGGACTTCACCTAAGCCGTCTCCGCCACCTACGGGCAACAGGCCTTCGGCCTGGCCGCCCACCCGACCTTGAACGTTGGATTCATGGACCGTATCATCGTTCACTTCTGGATTTTTTACATGAATCAAGTCTGGTTCGTGTATTTTTGATATGCTTTGTATTATGCCTAAGGGCAAGCTTTCGAGATAAAAAAAAAACTGTTGTCGACGGCGGCGGCGTTTTGCCCGCGTTCGCACCGAACGCGCGCGGCGTTGGTGACGTGTTTATGAAGAACGTGTCAACCTTTGCCGTACACCCTATGGCAGTGTACCGTGGTGACCATAAGACCATGGTCCTTGTTATCACTAAATAAATGAAAACCACCGGATCATATATATTTTTCATTCTTCAATAGTTCAAATAACCAATTACACCATCACATCTTAATAGTCATAATTGGAAACGCATAATTCCCACCATAGTACAGCTTCGCTGGTCATCCATGTCCACCCCAGTGGAAGGGCTGACAGATTTTATTGCGATAGCAATTATATGGACACTCCAAAGCGGATTTCTATCGTCGGCGTCGCCGTCGCCGTGAGGTTCCGTACGACGTCAATGGCGATGAAATCTTCGCCGCGCGCCGTATGCTGTATGTGCGAGTGAAAGGGAGCGAGGCACACGCACTTTCACGGGGAGCGAACTCACGGCGGAGAGCAAACGCGCGATCTGCGCCGTGCTCCATGAAGGGCTGCAGAATTAAGCGTCTCTTTCCTCCTTTACTATCACCATATATATATATATATATATATATATATATATAGAGAGAGAGAGAGAGAGAGAGAGAGAGAGAGCGCAAATGCGACTTCTTCCGACGCGCGAAAGGCCGTGGGGGGGCTGGGGGGAGGGAGGGAGGGGAGGTGACGTTTACCTACGGCACCAACTACCTATTTATATAAAAACGGTGTCAGGCTAGAAGGTGGTAAAGACTTCCGACGATACTCGACGAGGGTCCCGTTCTGATCTCGTCGAAAACCTCCGAGCCGCCCCCAGAGGCACCGGCAACAATCACCAACGCCGCGCGCGTTTGATGCGAACGCAGGCAAAACGCCGACGGCGTCGACAACAGTTCTGCGTGTTTCCTGTGCTCCTGCATGTCCAACTTCATAGAGCTGATAAAACTACTATCTTTACTCCGTATAGCTCTCTACTAATTTGCTATCGCAATTGATGCTTCGCCTTTCGGGTGAAACTGCGACAACTTTTTTTTTTTTACACGCGGACACGACCATCGGAGACTGAGCCCTTAACAACTTCGCTGTAAAAGAAAGATGGCACGTGGCGCTTCTGCGTTGATTATCGTCATCTAAACCGAATTACCAAAAAAGACGTGTGCCCCTTGCCTCGCATTAAACGACGCCCTTGATTGTCTCCACGGTGCCAACTACTTTTCATCAATAAACCTTTGGTCTGGTTATTGGCAAATTTCTGTGGATGAAAAGGATCAAGATAAGACCGCGTTCGTCACCCCTGATGGTCTATAACAATTCAAAGTTATGCCATTTGGTCTATACAACGCCCCAGCCACGTTGGAACGTATGATGGACTCTTTGCTTCAAGGGTTGAAATTGTCACCATGCCTCTGCTACCTAGATGACGTTCTCGTATTTTCGCCTACATTTCAGACACACCTTGAGCGCTTATCAGCTGTTCTTCAAGTCTTCCGCGAGGCTGGGCTCCAACTAAATTCGTCGAAGTGTCACTTCGGTCGTCGGCAGATTACAGTGCTGGGCCACCTCGTCGGCGCTTCCGGTATTCAACCAGACCCGGAGAAAATTTGTGCTGTCATGTCTTTTCCTGTACCTCAGTCTGTCAAAGACGTCCGAAGTTTTGTAGGACTCTGCTCCTACTCCCGACGGTTCGTTAAAGACTTCGCAGCAATTGCCCGGCCACTTACTGATCTTCTGAAGTAGGATGCGCCGTTTACGTGGGTTCCCGCTCAAACTGCCGCGTTTGCCCACCTGAACAACATTCTCACTACACCACCTATACTAGCCCACTTTGACCCGTGCTCTCCTACAGAGGTCCGTACCGATGCCAATGGTCACGGTATCGGAGCCATCTTATCCCAACGCCAACAGCCTACAGGGACGTGATAGTGTTATCACCTACGCTAGCCGCCTCCTCACAGCAGTGGAGCGCAACTATTCGATTACAGATCGAGAATGCCTGGCCTTCGTCTGGGCGGTTTCTAAATTCCGCCTGTACTGGTATGGCACGCATTCTTTGTAATCACGGACCACCACGCGCTCGGCTGGATTTCCTCACTCAAGGATTCTACCGGCCGGCTTAGTCGCTGGGCTCTGCGGCTACAAGAATATTCCTATGCAACAGTGTATAAGTCAGGCCGCCTACATCAGGACGCAGACTGTTTGTCACGCTATCCAGTGGACGAACCACCCGCCGACCCTGACACCGATGCCGACGCTTGCGTTTTCTCCGTTTCTTCGCTGCTACACGTCGCCGACGAGCAACGCCGTGATTCCACCTTGCACGCCATCATTGATCGCCTGTAATCTTCGCCCTCTGATTCGTCCCTTCACTTGTTTGTTCTCCGTGATGGTGTGTTATACCGCCACAACGTACGCCCCGACGGTCCTGCCCTACTCCTCGTCAATCCTAAGCACCTTCGTTCAACTGTTCTCCAAGAACTTCATGATTTACCAACGGCAGGTCACCTCGGCGTCTCCCGCACGTACGACTGATTTGTCCGACGCTTCTTTTGACCAGGCCTTGCCCGCTCCGTCCGGAAATACGTTGCGGCGTGTGAGAAATGCCAGCGCCGCAAAACACCATCGACGCTCCCTACCGGGTGCCTTCAACCACTCGACATTCCTTTGGAGGCGTTCTTTCGCGTTGGCTTGGACTTACTTGGCCCTTTCCCTCTATCAACGTCTGGCAACAAGTGGGTCGCTGTGGCGACAGATCACGGCACGCGCTACGCCATCAACAGAGCGCTTCCAACAAGCTGCGTCACAGTTGTCGCCGATGTTCTTTTACGCGACGTGATTCTACAGCATGGAACTCCACACCAACTGCTCACTGACCGTGGTCGGACATTTCTTTCTAAAGTCATCGTCGACATCCTGCAGTCCTGCTCAACCAGGCACAAGCTGACTACGTCTTACCATTCACAGACTAATGGTCTCACGGTTAATAATCTCATCTGACTAATGGTCAATAATCTCATCAAGCTGTAAACATTAGAAGAATGCTCCGCGTTGAAAAGATTTGGTGTCTCACCTTATTCAATCAAGCAGTTCAGATTTTCCTGAATACGTAGCCTGCAAAGTATATCTCGCTAAAATATGTGTAACAGTCATAAGCATATGCCTGCAAGTATATATCGAGGCATATAATGACTGACAGTTTGGTAAATATTTTTTAGTATCGCAAGCTCAAATATTATCATAAGTTGGGACTTCAACGCACACAACGTAACGTTGGGGAGCAATCACCGTGATGCCCACGAAAATATTGTTCAATGTGGCGCGGAAAGACGCCATCTGTCAGTATTGAATGATGGATCTGTGACATGCATGTCAGTTGCATAGATGTAACGCTGTGTTTAATTTAATATTCGTGTTACCGACACTGAGTGGACAACAGACGCAGAAAGACATGAATTCGATCATTTCCCATCCTTATATAACATCCCCGATTGAGAAGTTCTCCGAAATACGCGGATATAACAAACTGGCAGCTCTTTCGCCAACAATTATTCAGTCGAGTGGATTGTAAAACTGACGTAGAGAAACTCACATCAGTGATGCAAGAAGTAACGAAATTGTGTACAAAACAAGTTCCCAGTACTGATGAGTACACAGCAGCTGATGGATATTACATGTATGAGCATTTGAGAGCTGCAAGAAGAAGAGCAAAAAGAACTTATCGCCGAAGTGGAAATATAGAAGCGTATAGAAATTCGTAGCAAATACACTCAGTCATGCGTAACGACTACAAAAATTAGGGGGGAAAAGATGGCGTGAATTTCGAGATACGTTGTCTCCTCTGCCGCCAGTTCCTCGAGTATGGATGGCTATTCTTAGCTTAAGCTGCCCTGTTGTTCAAACACAAACTTTTCGCGCTCTTGCAATAGCCGGGAATACTTCAGAATCAGTAATTACTGACGAATTCTGCAAAGTTATAAGTAGAACCAGCGTTTCAATCGCTTGTGTTGAGTTTCAATATTTAGTTGAAATGGCAAAACAGGAAGTGTTTGCGTGTTTCCAGTCACAGCACATACAATTAGAATACTAATGCTCTATGATTGAGCTGAAATGTGCACTTGCGTATTGCAAAACAAAGACTGTTGCAGGTCCACCTTACATTACATACAGTATGTTGCAAAACATGGTAGCTAATGGGCGATTGGCACTTTTGGACTCAAGCTATGACTTGCGGAAAAAGAGTGTGTCCCTGACTATAATAAAACAACGCGTGTGATACCTATATTGAAGCCTGGTAAAGCTTCTCTTTCTCTTGAGTCCTGTGAGTCTGACGAGCTGTTTATGCAAGGTCACGTAGAAAATAATTGAAGAGTTCCCGATCACCCAGGATCACAAACAGAAGGGTTCCCGATCACATCATAGGATTTCGAAAGCGGCGATCCACCATGGATGCAATTTTAGATATCGTTACCTATGTTGAGCATGAAGGAGCTAGAGGAAATGTCACAATAGCGGTGTTTTTATACATCAAACGAGCCTTATTCGACACCGTCAGCCATGTCCATGTATTGTGGGGACCTTTAAAACTGGGTGTCTCTGAAAGGTGCTACGGCGGATATCCAACTTCTTGAATGGCAGATGAATATTTATTTAAACAAGCGAAGTAAAATGTTCTCCTCGTAATCCTGAGTCAAGGCGTCCCACAAGGCAGCGTCTTAAATCAATTTCTTTTCAATTGTGTGATGGCGAATTTCCTGCGGAGACTTCTACCTGCACTACACTACTCTCTGTATGCAGATTATGTTCATATTTGAACCTCTGGTTCATGCGCCAACTTTGTTCAATCTACGTTGTAACAAGGCCTAAACAATGTGGACAAATTCTGAAAGGAAAAAGGATTGAAACTGTCTTACAGTAAGACGGCTGTGCTACCCTTCACCAGAGGACTTTCAGCTGTGTCTTGGGGGACTATTCTTGGAAATAGTAAAACAACACAAATTTTTGGTGTTACACTAGACAGATAACTTTATTGGTATTCTCACATTAAAACCCTTGAAGAACAAATAAACTCAACAATAAATGTTCTTCGCCACGTAGCATGGGGAGGGTAAGTTTCATCCCTACATAATGCACTCATAAAGCAAAAGATAGCATATAATTCATCTGTTCTACATGCTATCTCCCGTCAGTCTGAAGAGCGACTACAACAATTAATAGCTAGGAGCCTTAGAGTTTGCATAGGCGTCCCTCGAGCAAGCTCGAGTTCCTTAGTAATTACTGAGTCACGTCATCCTCCATTTCCTATTATAATAATGGTAGAAAGCTGACGGCGCTTCTTGCGCGTGTGAGTGCAGCACAAAAGGCATCCACTTGCAATTGCGCTTATTGAGAGAGTCAAGGCTTACATCAATACGTTGATTTCGGTGCTCAAAAATCTACTACCACATCACGAATTTTGGATCTCAGATGTCACCTGCCCTCCATGGCGACTCGTCACCCTGAAAATTGAATTTTCAATTGAAGTAATTATTCGGAAACGAGACATGTTTATGCTAGCAGCATGACAACTTAAGTTATAACATATATACTTTCTGTACCCTGGTTTTATTCAAGCGTACACAGATGGTTCTTGTCAAAGGAATTCTTCTACAGCCGCCTTTGTCAATCCAGAATGGAGCCGAATACAGACGTTTAGGCTATCGCACACGGCATCATCAACTGCAGCAGATCTTTTTGCAATACTGCATTTGTTTCGAAACATAAAGTCAATGCAAAAAGGGAGACAATGGGTCATCCTTTGTGACTCGCAGGCAGCTTTGTCGTCACTTCATAGCGACATCAGCAATTCGCAAAACATGGCTTTAGTTTAGGGGACTCTAAGAGAACTCACAAGCGCAAGCGAAGAGAATCGTACGACATCGTTTCAATCGGTACCTGGCCACCGCAATATCCCTGGAAATGTTGCAGCAGGAGAGGCAGCTGGACAAACGCGTGTTAATAACGTCACAACTGGACTTCCTCTAACACAAGGCGAATTGAAACAAATACTAAGATAGGTATCAGCGCGTGGTTGCAGCGCGACATGGATCAATCAGACTCCTAAATTTTCAGATTTATTTTACATTCCCCTCTTCGCTTCAATTTAATATCCCGTCCACAATGGGTACAACCGGGGCCTTTGAAACGCTGGTTCACCGTCTGTGGCTTGGTACCGCGTATACAAAATACCTTTCTGCATAAAATTTCAATAGCTGATAGTACGCATTGCACTTGTGGCCAGCTGGATGAGGAAATACAACATATTCTGCCAAGAATGTATACGTCACGACACACAGAGACAACGTTTAACATGTGATTTAATGGCATTGGAACGCCCGCCCTCCAGCCTCAGGAAAATATTAGGTCCATGGCCAATATATCCTCCTGAGGCCCCTTGTACAATACATTGCACATTGTCTTCCACTTTTGTTTTCGAAATTCACTCGGAAGTGATTACGCAAAATATTCACTCTGGGTGTAAAGAACGGTGCATGTGTAACTACTGTAAAGAAGTGGTTTACTCATATTCTTGTCATCCGCTTTCGAGAAATTTGACAATAAATTGGTCTAGACCTCTGTGTCGTCCCGCACGGCCGAAAGACTTCGAGGCGTATTTCGAAGTCATCGAGATTTCGTGAAAATACTGGACGAGGCAGCAATATGGCAATGTACTACACGTAGTTCCATCTTCATCTCAGCGTTCAAACAATGAAATGCAGTTTTTACCACAGCTTACATTAGGAGATGATGGAGATAGTCATTTTTTTCACGTACATGGAGGCGGAGCTTTTGGCATCTTTCCGTGGTATTATAGCGCCCACCGACGCCGCAACACGGGGCCCTTTGGTCGGCGCTCTCAGCCGGTGCCTTAGCGCCGGCTGTCAAAGAAGTGAAAAATTAAGAAGCACAGCGCGTGCTCGAGGCGCAAGCTCGGCACGCGCAGTGTCGTTCTAGAAGCTAGCCACGCTGGTCGTCGCAGCCGCCGCTCGGCTCGCCACCTTCGCCATTTTGAGTAGGGACGACGGCACGGCTCGTACGGCCGCTGTCACGTCATCCTACAGTGGTGCTACACTATTGAAATTTAAAAAATTGTTTTTCACGTTCATGACATAACAGTATGCAATAAAAACTACCGTGAAGAGCGATTATGTCCCGTTGTTGTGTCCGGGTCTCAGGAGGATATTGTTTGCGAAGACGAGCGTTACTGGCCCTCCAAAGATTTATAGTTTCATGTTCCTTCGTGCGAACTTACTCCGTGTTTTCTTATGTGCCCTGACCTTAGTGTAGCTTTGTGACCAGACTTTGTTTTGACTTTATTGTACTTGAGTGACTGGACTTCGTGTTGCTGTGTTTCTGAGTTGACTTTGAATTTAGTGTGGCTTTAGTGTACTTATGCGACTGGACTGTGTTGTGGTGGTTAGTAGTTGACTTTCTGTTTTAGTGCTTTTAAATGATTTCTTTTTGATAGCTGTGGACTTCATTATTTGTGCATCTCTACGTGAAAAGCCGGCGCCAATTAAAGGCGGCAACATCTCCTAAGCACCATATAACAATTTTTTTAAAATTCTTTACACCCTGTGTAACAGTGGCACATGTCCAACTGCACATGCTTGATAACCCAAGTTGTATATTTGGGTGCATACTCAGTTGCTCAAGTTGTTGCCTGCTCTACAATTACCCGCAAAGAGGGTGGAAGAGGAAAGAAAGCTTAGCGTTCAAAGGAAGGGCTGAAAGATTGGCCAGGACTGGACCTAGTTAGATACGTGACACCGGTAAAGGGGAAATGTGAGCAAAACGTAAAGATGACGAAAGGGGTACATGTTCAAATTGCCTAGAGTGGGCAGCGAAAGACTGATGCTAAAACATCCAGCCCACCTTTCCCATTAGCAGGAAGCCTGTTCGAGAAGGCACAATTCGTCACGCCGTAATATTGTCCTCAGGGTGCTCCTCCGCGAGAAAATTATTTTTTTATAGCGATAGCAATTATATGGACACTCCAAGTGGATTTCTGCCGTCGGGGTCGCCGTCGCCGTGAGTTTCCGTATGAAGTCCGACGGCAATGAAATCGTCACCGCGCGCCGTATGCTGTATGTGCGAGTGAAAGCGCGCGAGGGATGCGCGCTTTCAGGGGGAGCGAACGCACGGCGGAGAGCAAACGCGCCTTCTTCCGTCACGCGAAAGGCCGTAGGGGGGACGGGAGAGAGGGAGGGGAGGCAACGTTTAGCTGCGGCACCAAATGCGTAATGATATAAAAACTTTGCGACGCGAGAAGATGGTATAAAGACTTCCGACGCTGCTCGCTCGACTAGTGTCGACGTTCTGATCTCATCGAAAACCTCCGAGCAGCCGCCAGGTGCACCGGCACAGCCAACAACGCCGCGCGCGTTCGGTGCGAACGCGGGCAAAACGCCGACGGCGTCGACAACAGTTCTGCGCATTGCTGGTGCTGCTACATGTCCAAGTTTATACAGCTGATAAAACTACTATCATTACTCCGTATAGCTCTCTATTAATTTGCTATCGCAATTGATGCTTCGCCTTTCGGGTGAAACTGCGACATTTTTTTATGCGTTCGCATTCTTAGGCTACTTCACGCACCTACCGGGGGCTATCTGTTTATGTATGTTTCTATCTGTGTGTCTATCTATGTACATATCTATGTTTGTATCTAACCACTTTCCCGCCTACCGGGATCACTGGGTAGTCAGTGGTGGAATGGGTAGCGCATCGAGCGGTTGTGCATGTCCGTATGGGTCACTGTAGACGCGGTACTGGGTATTTCAGGGGTCACGCGCAGGCTTCGCGGCGGCGGCGCTAGATAGCGCGGAGTGTACTTATGGAAGCGCGAAAGAGGAGTCGCGCTGAACTACACGCATCATACATACCTCATTTCGACGGTGGCAATAGGTTGCGTCGCTATATTGATTCAATGCTAACACATTACCGCTGACAGTCATCGTGAGATGGGTTCTGCCGCAATTTGTTGTTGTTGAGGAAATGATACCCATAACCGTTGGGTGCTGATTACTTACCAGCACTCTCTGACGTCATTACCATTTGAAACAGCGCGCATACAGCGCAGCAGCAACGCCGCAGTACAGTTTGCCTCCAGTTCACGCGGGCGTTTATCGAGCACGCCCCAAGTCAGCGGCGGACGCTGCCGTTGCGCACGCGTTTCAACACCCATAGACGCCGAACGGGCCGCGAAGCGCTGCTGTTCCTCGTGGAACGCTGCCAAGGCGAACGAAGATGGAGCGGCCCGATGAACCTTCACCCGCGCGCGTCTTCCGCGGTCATTATACTTGCTACACGCAGTTCCTGCAAAACGCATGGGGTCGGCTGTTTCTATTTCTCGAGGCCGAATAGATTTCGCCGCCGATATGCTCGCGCTAGCGTTCATAACCGCCGGGCACGCAACAATGACCGTGCCTGGGTATAGAGCAACGCAGGCACTCTAAAACTGCTTTCGGGCGTGCAATAAACTGATACACACGGAAGGACAGCCCGAGAGGTGCACCGAGGGGGCAGTGAAGTTGTAAAGAACGGGCAACGTTTAGTTCCACTCGTGCCATCCCACTGGAGAAAGAAATAAACGCAGCCAGAGTAAACTGAACAGGTTTCAGGTAAGTAAGACTCGTGAAGGTCGCCCAGAAGCCGGGACTAACTGCGGGTGGTGAAGCCCGCCAACCGTATAACTTATACACGGCGGAATGTTTCCGAGCCAAGCCTCGTCGGGTTTCACCACGTTAGACAACTAGTCCCCGGTGTCGCGAGCTTGTAGTGCCATAAAGAATTACTGAGCGATAGTCTCGACCGAATGACGGGGAATAAATAATGCCGTATTAGGTTTACTTGCACTTTACATCTCCCCCCCCCCCTTTTTTTTTTCCCCTTGAGTATCTCATTACAGTTTCCAATACTTGGTGTGCTATTGCTCGCCTGACCGGCGGCAGCTTCAAGACTGGGCACGGTACACAACGGTAGTAGTCTTTCTACATTGGCCGTCGTGGTGACTTAGTCGCTGCGGCGTTGCGCTGCTAAGTACAAGGTTGTGGGTTCGATTTTTTTTATATATAAAAAATACGCCGGTGTTTAGATTTAGGAGCACGTTAAACTTAAGGAACCTTAGGTGGTCAAAATTAACCTGAAGTCCTCCACTACGGCGCGCCTCACAATTATATCGTGGTTCTGGAGGGCAAAATCCCAGAAATATTGTTTACTGTATTGGTGGCGCGGGGTGTCTCCTGCGTCTTCTCTGGACCTCAATAAAGTTATTTCACTCACTCACTCACTCACTCACTCACTCACTCACTCACTCACTCACTCACTCACTCACTCACTCACTCACTCACTCACTCACTGTATTCGGCGTCGTACACTTCCTAATTTTTAAAAAAATCTCCCCCTTCCTACCTACTCCATTAGGGTTTAGTGCTGCTGGCTTCCGGCTCTTGACTACCACACATAATGCGACTCTCGCTAAGCCAACCTACATATGGGCTAAGTGATTCCAGGATTAGTTTATATACGAGCAGCAAAATTGATTGTGACTATATACAGGATGTTCATTTTTAAGTTTTACGGATTGTTTAGGGAAATCGCCTGCGGCAGGTAGCATAATTCTTATCATTGAGCTGTGTTATTCGATGTGGCGGACATTAGTAGCATGAGGAATTGAAGCACATATTGAACTAATTAACAAAAATTCACAAATCAACTTCTTAGTTAATTACTCTATGACACATATTACAATTTACGAAATGTAGCGGGCGAGCTTGTCAGGCGTATCCACTTGGAATGAATTTCCAGAATGACACCAGTTTGGAGATATGCGCCATCAAACTCGCCGTAAAAATTCACTGTTATTCCAATTAATTTTTTACAAAAATGCTGTTTTATGCATCCAAGCACAAAAGTAACTGGAACGGCCATGTATTTCGTCCCACACTTTGGGAAATAAGATCTCGAAACTGGTATCATGCTCGAAATTCATTTCAAGTGCAGTCTTGCAAACTCACCGGCTACAATTCGTAAATTGCAATATGTGTCTAAAGTAATTAACTAAGCAGCTCTTTGTCAATTTTTGTTGATTAATTGAGTATGGGTTTCGATTTCTCGTGCTATTAACGTCCGCCTCTTCGAATAATCCAGCTCAACGATAAGACTTATGCTACCTGCCACAGTCGATTTTTAATAATTCCGTAAAACTTAAAAATGAACACCCTCTATTATACTTGTGCCAAAAAAATCAATAAAGGAGAAGGAGCCTGAAGATAGGCAGTCTTCCCTGCTGCGACAAGCGGGAATTCCTTGACACGTGTATAATGATTAGCACACCGACATTTTCGTATTCCCTCTTTCAGCCAATCTCTCTCACGCAGCCTAGAAAGTTGCACTGACAGCTTCATGAGGAGCAACACTACACTTACCTTCGAGAAACGATGTCACGCATATGCGGCCAGCGTCTTGCTTGTGATTGCCTCCGGGAAGGACGCTACGCTGACCGGCCACGTGGAACAGCGCGATGTCTAACAGGAGATCACGGAAAATGACCCAATGATCAGGAATGCTCATCGATAGCGTGCGTTCATGGGTGGCTGAAAGATATTCAATGTATCAAGGGCCAACCGATGGTAATCTATTCACGTTCACTTTCGCGGAAGCAGCTATCGATGGTGAGCTGCCTTTGTAGTGCATGCTAATGAGGCGCTCCGAGCATTTCTGCGGGATACAGTCTCCATTGAGAGATTGCAAAGTACCTTGAGTTCATGCGCATGCGCGTTTACAATGCACATTTTTTGTGTATGTATCTTTTTTTTTGTCAGTATCTTTTATCGTGGACCATATATTGCACGCCAAGTAGGATGTCAAGCTTGTAGCTATAGATTAACGCCGCCGGTTAACATACAACGTTCCCTCTTGCTCTCACTCCGCCTTCGCGGAGCAGTCCAGGCAGCACCATATTTGTAGCGAAGGCTTACCCCCTAGATTGGTGAGCGCGGACGCCAACAGGGCTGCCAAAAGAAAAAAGAAACTATCATAGCTGAGAGCTCCTCCCGAATGTTTCTTTCTGTTTTGTAGTCAAATATGTGTCAGTGATATACACATGATGTGTGACAGTGAAGCAGCGCTGTCGCGTATAAGTTTACTCTGTGAACTGCTGGCAACTCCATTCGCATGTGTTCGACTTCGAGATTGTTTGTAGGCCACGTTGAAGCAGGAGAACTATGCTTGTTCTCTGGCACAAGCATATAATTTTTCTTTGTATAAGTTTAGTCCGTGAGCAAATGAACTGCTGGCAACTCGCTTCGCATGTGTTCGACTTCAACTTCGACATTTAAGGTAGGCCACGATGAAGTAGGACAACTTTATGCTTGAGCCAGAGCAGAGGTAACGTTCTGCACAGGCAAGTTCAAAAACGCACGAATATAAAAAAAAAAGCTTGCGTACACCGATGCAAAAGTTGTCACGTGTATACGCATATATCTTTCAAGACCTGACACTATTTCTCTGCTTGATCATGCGATACGATGCTTTACATTTGATCACTGAGTGCAACCTGACAGGCAGCAGAGTTAAATATTGCACACGCAGTAACTCCCGCGAAAGGAGTTGTCAGCAGCGCTTTCTTCTCAGAATGTATAGTCATAATGCTTCGTAAACTATATATCAGACATGCTGCGTTCCCACAATACTACGTATGAATAGAAACGATTTCCCAAACTAATCCGTCCTCCTCTGACACTTTAAATGCAGCATAACGTTATTTACAACATTCCCTCTTTAGTTTGTAGCACGTTGAAAGCATGGCGAATTTTTTTCGCATAGGGCAAGACCTATTCTTTCTTCACTTTAATGGGCTGAAGACTGTAGTTGAATTGACGCGCTCTGAATGCATTGTGCAATGCCAATGCATTGTGTTATTTTCAGATCCGGTCTCATTGTTATGGGGACAAAAATGGCACTACAGAAGTGATTGTTGTAACTTAGCGTGATCCCTTCATAGTAAAGACTACCAGCTTCGCCCAAAGTGCTGCCAGTTGAACGCTCACTTCCGAAGATGCAAACAGATTCTAACAGCCAACAGAATACGCTGACTTTTTCCTTTGAAATGAATGACACTGTTGCGAAAGGAGCATCCCCCTGCCCGCACCACGCGCACCTAATTTTCGGCGCCAGATAGAACGGTTCCGTATGTCTCTCACGCTTACTTCCCCAACGCGATGACAGCCTAGATAGACGTTTATTGTAAGCGCTTCTGAGCTCAGCTGCCATTAATTTAGACCGAAACGAGCCGATTGTATGCACTCAGTCTCGTGAAGCGTTGTATATCATCGCGTGCCGTCGCCCTTTCCGCTGACCCCTACTCACGCGAGCTGGCTAGCCAAGCAAGCCGAGTAACGCCGAGTACGCGGGGCACTGTCTTCGCAACGCTCAGCCTTGAACCGGGCGCCAGCTGTGGGGGCGCCCAGGCCTGCATAGAGCGGGCGCATTTACTATCCGGTTGCTCGCCTTCGCGTTTCCTGTTCGTGGGCTCGGTGCGGGCGGCTTGTAGACCTAAAGACAAAGACACGGGAGTAGACAACAGGCGCAGAGTGTCGGCACTGCGCAGTGAACTACTTGTTTTGCCTGCCGTCTCTCAGAGTGATTGATTTGCAGACGCGCTTCCAGTCGGCGAAGAGAAAGACCATTATGGAAGAACGAATGGCTTGGTCCGTATTCTCGTGTGATGACGACTGCGAAAGTCACAAGAACGGTGCTGCGGATGCGGCAAACCATTCGGACTGCGCGGCTGTCTCTGTGATCTGGGCGGTGAACATCGTGATGCTTACTTGCTCACATCAACTGCTGTGTTCTTCCGTCTCCGGTGCTGGTCGTCTCCCCTAGCCCATTTTTATTTTCAGTGCAGTGACCGGCGATGAAAGGTCGCAATAGCTAATTATCCTCTTCCTCTATGATACGACATTTCTGTAACAAAAATTGCTGGGAAGGGCTTTTATAAACGCCCAATCCATCCCCACTGGAAAACCTGATTCACCAACGTGCGACTCCTGTAAATGCCACAAGAATATCGAGTTTGTGTTATACCTATGCCCTCCCCACGACGTCCAACGCCTGTGCAGAATGCATTAAAACTGGCTGGACTCCAAAGCGTTTTCAGACAAGGTCTCGGGACCACTACAACTGCTCTTGGCGCAAAATTCAGTGTCCGCGCTCCTGTTGTCTTGGAAGTGTACCGATGTGACCTGATCCACGGACCCTCATGTTACACCGGAGTTAGATGCACTCGTAGGATGGCAGTATTGCCCACTAGTGACGGCGCACGGTGAATCGTTATGAACACTTCACTTGATCGACACGCTATGAATACATATCTAATTCATTCATTGTATTTATCTGTTAAATTAATGTGCTATAGAAGCTTTTAAGTGCCCTGTCTCTGAGATCACTGAATGACCAAACAAGGCCAGGAAGTTTGAAATTACTACTTATCGAGGCATGAGCCGTTTAATAGTTTATTATTATCGTAATTTAAAGAGAATATACTCACCCGATGTTTCGGGCTTTGAATTTCATCTACTTCAGCCAAGCAACGAAGTGATTCAGTGAAAATGACCCTATAGCACAACGCGTTCCCCATATGAGATGTGTTTAGGTCGCAAAGGATACATTCAGCTCTTATGTCAGCAAGCTCCAAGAGTACGCTGGGGATACTAGGATATGCGCTATAATAAACGCGCCAACTCCACGTGTAGAGCGATCGCACCTGAAGCACTGATAATCTGCAGGAAACACTTCCCGGTTCTGGACATGCGGGTCAAGCCAGGACTCCGTGTCTACAGAACTCTCGGTTAACCGGCCGAAGAAGCAAAGAAAAATAGTCCGCATTGTTCGCTGTACTAAGTTTCTACACAGAACTCTGTCGGGCCGCCTCACAGTGGAGAAAATTGATTGTCAATGGGTAACCACCGCACTATGCAGGTGCGCTATAGCACATGAAACGCCTGTCTCCAAGATTAATCTGGTCAAACTTGCGTTCCTTTATACCTGTTTTTCGCGACATAACCACGCAGCTTCCTGCACATTTTTCTCGAACACCGCGGCAGAAATGTTCTGACACAATATAGTCCGGACCATTTATTTATCCATGCTGACCTGCACCGATTTGCCGACCTGGTATAAATGATGCAAACCATCCCATTACCGATTCTGCTCGACAGTCACAAACAGTGCCAATTCTATGAGCTCACTCTAGGGAGACAGAAGACAAATGAACGTTTGTACAATGCAAAATCAAAGCTTGATTTTCCTTATCTGCGTACTATAGCCAGCAAACGGATTTGCGTCGACAGATTGTTCCGTCCTTTGCGGATTTCTAAATGCCTATTTTTGCAATCATTCTTTCCGAGGTGGTCTGCTCCTAGTGTAGCTGGTCCGTTGTGGTGCTGGTTGCACTACAGAAGGCATGCACTATATTATATTATTTAGGCAGCTCTGCTTGGGTATATACCCTTAGATTAATTTCGACGTTATCGCCTTTGGCCCTTCGGCAACTGCTTAAATTGGTGCTCTCAAGGCCACGAATATCATTCAATATTGTCACGTTGTAGTGACGATAAAGGACGTAGTAGCAAAACTGAATCCCGAAACGAACTCTTTATTGGGTGAACCTGTGTCTACAAAAGCAAGTGACACTCGAAGCACAACGATAGTGGCCAGCGCAGTGTCGGAATCTGATCTGCGGGTCACGCGCCTTTTGTACATGACTCGTCTAACGTTCCAGCGCAATGGCTGCTGCCTGCGTGCGTTCGAGGAAGTACTGCTCAATTCGTGACGCGTCTACATTTTGATTAAACAAAGTTCGGCGAGGACATGCATCACAGATAAAATCAACGATAACTTTCCAGTAAGTTCCAAATCATACAAACGCGTCTTGTGGTGAGCGATAAGCTTAAGTTAGTACAGTCCCTCGAAAAAAGGATAAATAAGCACGCGTGTCAATATTGAATTGAGTTCAACGAATTTCCAGTTTCGGTATACCGTATGGAGTACGTAAGTAAAAGGCTTGAAAACAGCTTAACAGGCCCCAACAAACCCTCCGCCTCACAGCGGTAGCCGTAAATAGGGCGAAGATTTTGGTTTACGCAAGACAAGAAAGTGCCGCCTCCCGTGAACGCTCCTCAAGCCCTCACGCCAACGAAACATGGAAACCAACAATTACGATAGCGCTGGCGTAGCCAAACACCGCTTATAAGAGGACGGTGGTCAAAACCAAACTTGCATAGCCACACAAGTTACGTAATGGCGAACATCATGATGCCGGTTCCGCGCCCCCGACGCAGAAGTGACACTGCGCACTGAATATGTAGCCAGTTTCCCTTGTCACTGCTGCTTAGCTCACAGGGATGCCAATAAAACATGCCGCCATCTCCTCCCAAATAAGCTCAATTCTATCGTCAGCAAGTCAAGGTTGAAGTATTTTCATTGCGGAAAAATGTCGCGCTGTTGCATCATGGGAGTCGCTGAACACTGACTATCTCCATGAAATGTCTGCGATGAAAACGCAACCGTTGAAAAAATGCGAGAAACGAAGCGGCTTTCGTGATGAAAAAAAAAAGGGAACTGCAGTGTCAGAAGAAATTGCACGAATGTGAACGCCATGCCCCTTGCTCCCAGGCCCCCATGATGACTTTACTGAGCGTGTCTGTCCACAGGCCTCTTACACTGAAGATTTCCATAAGTGATAGCTCTGGAACACACACCTTAGGAAGCGGTGGAAGCAAAATTGGAAACAAACAGTTAACACTCGCAATGGCATCTCCGATTGATTGTCGCGAGACTAGAAGAATCAAGGTCCGCAAATACGCTCGTAAAGTACGCCGACCGCCGTGGAATGAATGGGCATGACTACGCTCGAACACGGGGGCCCGAATCATGTCATGTTTAGGATTTAGTCTGGGCAAAGCTTAGCGTGCAGTACTCAGAAGAGCGTAAGGGCGTTCCTTTGCGTTTGGAATCTCGTTTAATTTTCTTCGATGGCCCTATAGTAGCTGATTCCAGCGAAGGTGGTCTAACAATTGAAAGAGTCGCAGTGCCACCTGGCTGGTGCAAAATTCTATCGCATACACGCGTGTTCTGTAAATATGTTTGTAGCTATAAACGCCAGCTTTATGACCTGGATGAACACACAGTGTCTAACAGCCGAGTGACATCCAGTGTATGTATGTACACATGACGGTGCTCTAAATCTTGCTGGCCCTATATATATATACGGCTTCCGCGGTACACGACTGATTGGAGATATGTTACTTATACTGATAGCACCTACTTACACTCATAACAGGAAAAGAGGACTAGGGTCGATAGCGAAAACACAAGGCAAACTCGCTTAAACGTGTGGCTTCGGTATCAGCCGACATGCGAGAACCGTACACAGACGTCCGCCTTTCTCTTTTGGCGCAGTGAGCGCGCATTGCACCGTGGGCTCCTCGAAGGCCGGATTGCCTTCCGGGGCACACAGGTGAATCACGCGCGGAATTTCCGAGTGTCGGTAGCCAGACAAAAGCGCTCCGGCAGCCGCGGCATCAGCCGAGCAGACACCTCCTGGTTGACCCACATTGGGCGCAGGTAGTCGCTTAGACAGCAGCGCCGGCGACGACGCACGCCAGCGCGACACGACGCAAAATGAAGCGACGCACACGCACAAAAGTATAACCAATGTTGGGGGAAAATAGACAAGGGTGCCGTGTTTTTGCGTGCAGAGGAGGCGTTGGGACTGGATGCACTTGTGCGAATAGTTGCGAGCAGTCCATGGGTTTCATTTAGAATTTTCAGCGTATTGCGGCTTTTAGAGCTGAGCATGGCGCTTGCCCGTGGGTTTTGTACGTAGTAGATTGCTGCGCATAGCTACGCTGCGGTACATGAATGATGTGTCTACATTAGAGTGCTTTAGCGACGCGTGGCAGCTACGCGAAGAGAGATGAATAAATGAATGAATTTAAAATTCTAGAGGATGGCCGGAGATCTAGCGAGTAAAAGACACCACGGAGCATGATATATGCATGCTATCATCATTAGGTGTAAATTTGGCAAACAGATCATGACAGTCTTTGTGCGACCGTTTTGACGGTACAGAGGCCATTCTGCCAGTCTACACTGCTGGGCGAACATATAGTTGTATGTATAATCGTTTGCGATTATTTTATGATCATCAGAGATGTGCATGCCACCATATGTGGTTCCATAGATATTACACGAAAAGAGACACTCAGGCGGAGCAGTTTGCCGGACGATCCTGCCATGCTAACACCACCATCCCCACCACCACCACACTACACCAGATCTCCTTTCGCAGTTCCTTGCAAAGTTATGCACACATTCATATTTGTTCTCCTCCTATGGCGGCTATCCAAGACTTCGTGCAGGGGCAGACTATACGCGGGAAACAACGACATCGTCTCGTCCTTCCGCCGCGAGGTGGCGCTTGCGAGCGCGCTTCCTTGAGGAATCCACACACCCCCGCTGCGCGCCGAAGCGGCGGGGAAGCCTGCGGTCGCCCTCATCCTTGGTTTTATTAACGCGAAGCTCACATTCCAGCGGCTTACGTGTCCTTTGCTTCGCTTTCTTTGTTCCTAGGCCTCTCTCCCACATCTGTTCTTCGTTAACGTTGCAGACATGGCATGCAGGAAACCAGCTCATTAGCAGACCATTACTTCCTGGCTTTTCTCTTTGCTGTTTGTTTTAACGCCATTCTGTAACGCTCTTTCGGCCAACCGCTGAATGCAGCGTTGCAGGCAGGCTTAAATTAATGAAGCCACTCATTTGCGTACCTTGTTTACGGTAATCGAGCCGTAATGGTTAGGCGCTTCACTTTTCGCAGGCGCATGCACCCATAGCGATCGCGCCTGCGTCTTCGCTGATCCTTCATTGAATGTCGTACTGAGCTACGTTTATGCCCATCAGAGCTAATTGGCATACCCATCGTACGGAGCGAGGCTTTCAAATTAAGATACGGAGCATCTATTGGAACTTGGGGAGGCAAGGCGCACCCTGAGCTCTGGAGTCGCACAATTCTGTATGTGGCGTCTAGTTTATACACACTCCGCAGAGCTGCCTCGCAGTTTTAGGACTTTCATTCGATGGTTGATTACTTTTGGCAAGGCAAAGAAAAAAAGAAAGAAAAAGAAAGAAAGAAAAAGAAGAAAGAAAAAGAAAGAAAAGAGAGAAGAACAACGCATGACGTGGAGAACTAAATTAGTTTATGTTTTAAAGTATACTGGATACAAAGGAGGTTAACTGACATGATAATATTTATTTCGTGCGCACTCATCTTTCCCACTTCATTCATTTATGTACCCACACATGGTCCAACGAAGGGCCTTACGGGGGAGGGGGGGGGGGGGGGTGAGGCACCAAATTAATATACATGAGAATTAAAAGTCCCCCCGACAGTTGTTACTTCGGGACCTCCGAATGTGTAGTTATACCCGTCTGGTATTTGATTTCGTCGGCACATAAATGCATTTACAGTTTTTGTTCAAGTAAAAAACATTCCGCTGATAACTATCCGCTGATAGAACAAGCCAGACAGTCAGAGTAACTAAAAAAGCAAGAAATAAGTCAGCAAATGTTAAGGTAACAAGGAATTTACAAATATGAGGGTATTAAACAAGCCTGATATTCAAGCACAAAAATCAACGGAACTGGAGGGATCAAATAGAACATAGTGCATAGAAAGCAAAAGAAAGTCGACTAAATCTACTGTCACACTCGACTACAGTTGGTTTTGGCTTTTGCGATCACTAGCGAAGATAGTTTTGTGAATATTTGTATTGTATGCATGTATGTAATACTCGTATTTAGTATGCGGCGCTTGTTGCATCTGCTGATCATGTTAAACATTTTACCTTTTGAAGAATGCGAACTTTTTCACCCTTCAGGTGTACGGATACCCAAAACTCTTATGACTTTTTTGTCCGGCCGTCCTGCAGCAGTCTGCGCGAAATATTTCACAAATAAAGGGAACCGAATAAGTGCAATAATTTCTTACTCATTAAAATCAGGGGTGCAATTCACTAGTCTATGCCCTTCGTACGCAATTTTTAAGCCAAAATGTTCTTACTTGAAGAAACGAGCGCCATCGCATTAGCGGTGCACTTAGCTTGCGAGTCTTGTTAGGGCGAGACGAAAACAAAAACGTGGAATAAACGACCAGGAATGAAAGAATCGGAGTCGCGCAGTCATCGTATATCATGATAGCGCTTCTATCGCTCTTCACCGCATTTTGGGAGATTCCGTTTCCGGGCGTCTGCTACAGCGGCGACAAGCGCGACCCCACTCGTGCGCTTGCTGCGCCGTCAGCGAAATGCCAGTGTGGTCGATAGGGAAAAATCATCCCTCCATTAGAAGCCGTACGATTGCAGAAACGATAGGTCCACATCAGGCAATCGTTTGTATGGCCATCTCAAGATATGACTGTGAAAAGTGCTACAAATTTTACCGATGTGATCGTGATTACCGGTCTGGTGGTGGTGTTCTGTTGGCGGTTGCCGACACGCTTGCTTCTCATGTTGTTCCAATTGTATCTTCACTTGAGCTTGTGTGTGTACGCGTGCTCATTGATTCTCGCGAAATAATTTTTTGTGTTTGCTATCGGCCACCAACTGCATCACTGTCCTTTTGTAATGACCTGCACGATGCTGTCAATCAGCTGTTCGTCAGATACCCAAAATCGCCCCTCTTCATACTTGGCGACTTCAATTTTCCAGACATTAGGTGGGAAAGAGCCCCGGTTTCCTTAAAACACAACTCAGCTGAAAGCAAGGAATTTTTAACTTTTTGTCAAGACTTCAACTTAACTCAGCTCGTTCACTTTCCCACTCGTACAACTCCCACTGCCGCTAACATTCTAGACTTAGTGCTTACAACTACACCAGATCTAGCTTCCTGCTTAACTCATTCACCGGGAATTAGCGACCACTCTATAATTCACTTCACCCTACGAGCACGGGTCTCCAACAAGAAAAAAACCAGGGTCATCCAAGACTACAGCAAAGCAGATATTACTGGAATGAATGTGGAACTACAGGCCTTTGTTGATAGTTTTTTTGCAGGTTTTGAGCAGCGGTCGGTTGGGGACAACTGGTTGCTTTATAAAAACAAACTCTTGTCCCTAATTGATCGCTTTGTACCTAAAAGAAAAGTTTCATCGAGTCCTCGCTCTCCGTGGTTTCATAACACGTTAAAGCGCATGCGCAACAAAAAGAAGCGGATATTTCGACGGGCAAAGCTAACAGCCAGAACAGACCACTGGTCTTGCTATCAAAAATTTAACCGAGAATTCTGTACTGCGCTTTCAAAAGCAAAGAAGGAATTCTATCATAAAACTCTTCCTTTGCTACTGCTCTCTAACCCCCGCAAATTTTGGAGCATTATTAACGGTTCTAAAGGGACACACATTCAATTATTCCAATCTAATGTTCCAGTAGTTCAAAGCGAGTGCTGCAATGTTCTGAACAATGTGTTTGTTACTCATTTTAATAAGAGCATTCCCACAGTGTTTCCACAAATACCAAAGGCGAACTTTTTACCAATGGATCCCATCGCTATTGATGCAGTTGGTGTAGAAAGGCTTATTGTCAATTTAAAGGTGTCTTCATCGGCCGGCCCAGATTGTATCTCATCAAAAATGATGAAGTGTACACATGTGTATTCTTCATTGATATTGTCAAAGCTTTTTGAACAGTCATTACAGGTGTCGACACTGCCCTCTGACTGGAAGATAGGGAAGGTGGTCCCTGTGCATAAATCTGGTGATGTACATTCCCCCAATAATTACCGTCCCATATCATTAACATCCATCCCAGTCAAAATCTTAGAGCATATAATATACTCGCATCTCATCGAATTCCTTGAGTCCAATTCCTTCTTCAGTATTTATCAGCATGGATTCCGTAAAACAGTTTCGTGCGAAACGCAATTGCTATGTTTTACCAACGACTTATTTATTAACGCGGACCATGACGTTGATACTGATTGCATATATTTAGATTTTGCCAAAGCATTTGACTCCGTCTCACACGACCTACTTATATTCAAGCTTAATCAACTTAACATAGACCCCAGTGTACTTGCATGGATTAAGGAATTTCTCTCTAACCGTAGCCAGTATGTGACAGCTAATGACTTTTGTTCACCTAATTCCCCCGTAACATCCGGTGTTCCGCAAGGGTCCGTTTTGGGCCCTCTACTTTTCTTGATTTATATTAATGATCTTCCTACTTGCCTTTCTTTCTCAACTGTGCGACTGTTTGCAGATGACTGTGTAATTTACCAGAAAATTACTAACCATGCTGATTATATCAATCTGCAACACGATCTAGATAGGGTGTTTGAATGGTGCAATCAATGGCTCATGACACTTAACCCAACTAAATGTAAAAGCATGCGAGTTTCTCGCCACGCTACTACTCATTGTCCGCGTACTTACTCCCTCAATAATATTCCATTACCATCTGTTGACAGTTATAAATACCTTGGTGTTCACATTTCTTCTAACCTTTCGTGGAATACGCATGTTGAATATGTAGCTAACAACGCGAATCGCATGCTCGGCTATCTCCGTCGAAATTTTTTTGATGCCCCATCGTCTCTGAAGCTAACACTTTACAAAACCCTGGTACGTTCTAAGTTAGAGTACGCATGCGCCATATGGGATCCTACTCAGACCACCCTCATTCAAACTCTTGAAGCTATTCAGAATCGCGCAGCACGTTTCATCTTATCGAATTATTCACGTCATTCCAGTGTCACGTCTATGAAGAAAACCCTAAACTTGCCTGACCTTTCGTTGCGTCGAAAGTCATCTCGCCTTAATCTTTTTCACAAAATCTATTATTATAACAACGATTTAAAGGACATCCTGTTTCATCCACCTCATTATATTTCTTCAAGGACCGATCATCGCTTCAAGGTTGGTCTACCGTCTTGTCGCACAAAATTGTGTAATGACTCTTTTGTTCCTAGGACAAGCGTCGCATGGAACCACCTTCCCTCCACAATCGCAAGCATAACTGATGATCACGAGTTCAAGATCGCTTTACAAAATGCCTTGTATCATTTTTGTTAGTTGCACATGTTGTCATTTTTTCCCCACTCCTTTCTGTAGTGCCTTCGGGCCCTGAAAGTATTTTCAATAAATAAATAAATAAATATGTGTTTGTACAACAAAACAGTGTGATGTCGCAAAAGGTGCGCCAGGATATTCATGCACAATAGGAGGGAATGCATCCCTATCGTGGAGTCTTCGTGCCTGCTTTATTAATTAATAAGCGGTCTCCTACTTACTGCAATTTCGAAATCTACGCAATTATTCAACAACCCCTCGCAAGCATAAACTGGCGAGACGGACAAACATACAAAAACTTTTCAAAGAAATCGTTTCAGCTCTGATAGTCATTCACTAGCTGCTCATGGCATTTAAACACCAATTTCAGTGCTCGTGAACTAAAAATGCGCGAATACAGCTTTATAGCATGACCAGCATCGCGCAAACCATCAGTACCAGTATTTTGTTCCCGCTTCATGTAACGGTCACGAGGATTACAAGCAGCTGAGTTCGGCCTCGTTTGGAAAAATAACATACAATACCGCACGCAATAGCCTATAATGCACGAAACAGCGAGCTGGTGACATTGAATAATATGACAACCACGACATGGCTTCGGCATGTTTTATTTTATTGTTAATAGAATTTTTAGGCATCACCCGTGACATGTAGCACAATTCTACTTTTTGACCTAGATAACTCTCAGAGGTAGCCATTACTTGCGCAAGAAATGAAAGGCATTATTTAACCTATCAACAATGTTTTGCTAATTAACTTCTAAACTAATTACTCTACACCCAATGTTGCAATTTACGAATTATAGCTGGTGACTTTTAAAGACATATTCATTTGGCAGCAATTCTGACAATAACACTAGTTCCGAGATATCAGTTCCCAATGATTGCGACGAAATGCAATATGGTTCCAGTAGCTTTGAGCTTCAGTGTAAAAACAGGCGTTGTGTTAAAAATGTAAGTGGAACAACACATTTTTATGGCAAGTTTGACTGCCCTTATTTCAAAACTGGTGCTGATCTCAAAATTTGTTTCAGGCGAATGTGCCTCGTGAAATCACTGGCTTCAACTCGTGCATCGCAATATGTGCGCTACAATAACTAGTGAAAAAATAGTTAGCGAAATTTGTTAATAATTAAATTATGCATATTGATTTTCAGTGTAAGTAATATGTATACCTCTTCGAGTATTCCAGCACAATAACTATATTTGTGCTACATGTTACAGGCGATTAAAAAAGAATTCTGCTAACATTAAAACACCCGGAATGACGTCTAGGTGCTACGAGTTCATTTGAGTAATGTAGGTGGCGATAAGTCAGGGGGAAATTTTAAGCATTGTATTTGACGACATAGCCAAAATTTGACTTAACTTTACCAAGTCAAATGACCAATACGACCACACGTCAGATGGGGGGCTTTTTTCTCGGTTTTCATGACATATCGTGACAGACAGGCTAAGTGGGGGTGCCGTCCAAAATGTTTGAGCAATCGCAGATAGCTAGCGAAGAAAGTTGAATAGGAACCGATTGGAATAGCTATACGTTATAGAACCCCACGTTACCATTAAAGCGTGCATCCCAGCAGCATCAACATTTGTCCCGTATAGTAAAACTAAGTTACATAAGTTTACTTGAGAGGTGTCCCCTCACAAACACATGCAATCTGTTTGACATTACATGTCGATCCTATACAGTGGTAAAAAAGTTACACAGCCCGCGTTTAGCTTTTAGCTTTGTGTTGACCATACTATATTCTACTATAGCTTAGCTACTTCTGCATGTTGTGGAGTAAAACTCGCCCACCCATCTCTTTTTACCTGGGCCTCTTTCCACATAAACCTACATCACAGCGAACTAGCAAAAAATAAGAAAACGAAGAAAATACGGTGCGAACGTGATGCACTAAAGGGTTGCTTCAGGTCTGCGTGTGTTTCACTTTCGAAAGTGCGCACCTCGGTCCCCGACTTTACGCTTTAAACTTCCAGGTGAGACGACGACAGGAAATCAGCCATCCGAAGCGAGGCGCGAGAAAAAGGCAGAGCGCGGAAAGTAAAAGCATTAATATTGAAATGAAAATAAATAATACGTGCTGCGCTACACGGTTTGCGGGGTAAAGTTCAGCGAACGCGTGTCGGAAGTGCAACGAGCTGACATGGTTACGTCGATGATGTCACGCGTCAACACGACGGAATTTTCGAATGCGTCCTCGATGACGACGGCACCGTCGCGACACGCCACTCAAGTTCAGGACGCGAGTGTTCAGCCTTCCTATACGGCACTGTATTTCAATATTTTTTAATTATTATTACGTGAAAGAAAAAAAAAAACGTCGCGCAGGGGCGGACAGCATCTTCTGGTAATTAAGAGGCTGTCGCGCGTGGACAGTTTTTGCCTGCGCTGCTGAGCAATCAGTAATAAGTGTTGGTCGTAGAAAACCATAGTTTTAAGGAACATCGTCGGCGCTAGGGACCCATTTCTCGGTCGTCAACGTCATGTTGCCAACAAAAAGGCAAAAGAGCGTAATTTTGTTTGCATAACTCCGCGTAAACATTTGGTGCAATTTTTGCGGAGTTGCATAACTAAGGATTCTTTTCTGCCATACGAATTCCAAGAACATGTAGCAAAGAAGTCATACCGCAACAACAACAACAACAACAACAACGACAAAAGGCGGATCCCGCGCATATGTGGGAGTCAGTTATATACGAAGCCTTTCGTTGATGTTTACTGAAACGTGATCGTTTCAACACTTTTCTGTTAATTCAACGCTCCACGCTCAATGCACGCTCTGGTCCCATTTTATGCATGTAACCTCCTTTTCTACAGTCGGCAGCTTCTGTTGCCGACTCATTCAATTTTCTGTTGCCGACAACTTCACTTCTTGCCTCTTGCACTGTTGGCCTATTCGGGTTCCTACCAATTGGCGCACAGCCATCCTGGGCAATTTTTTTGTCAGGAATGTTCACGTTTCCTAATGACAAATGCCTAGTTTCACGCACCTAGTGGGCCAGGTTGCCTATTCGGAGGCATACTCAGTGACCCAAGTAGTTGTATAATAGGCAAAACAGCAGTGGTCAGCAGCCAGCACCTGCAAAGTAGAGGGAAGATGCAAAAAAAATATTCGCCCTCACGGGCCGATCAGGCAGCTCGTGCGGCCGATCTAGACAAATACGCACCCAATAATTGAGGAAGACTTTAATGAACCGTCGGTATTAAACCAGTGGTAAACACCGGGGCCGCACATTTCAGCTTCGCTGGTTTACCATCTGTACGGGGTTCATGGGCGGTTAATTTTTGTTATCGAAGTCGAGAAATGCATTTGAAGTTAAAATTAACAATTTCAGAAATAACTTGCCGACAAAAGTCCTTCAGTGCGTTTAGCAGAAGCCGGGTTATTGGCAATCAAAGGTCGCGTATGATCCCATTCCGCAGTGTTTCCGCTCCTTCTTCAATGCTTTGCACTGCGAAGGACACGGCGGAGCGGGGCTTACACACAACGCTTGCCTACTGAACGTCACCGTGGCGCGCAGCTCGAATTGGATTTTGAATGTTCTCGTAGACGCGAGTACTTCCAATTTTGGTGCCTACGACGCTCTAAACGCGGTTGTCCTCAACGAGCCGCAGTGCGCTCACGGCCCCCTGCGGCGGCCGCGGTATCCTATTGCTGCAATGCAGTTCCATGTAGCTGCGGTCTGCAACGTAGCGTATACGCTACGTTGCAAACCGCAGCTACGTGCAACTGTAGTGCACATGCACAGCGTTTGATGTGGGCACGACAGGGCTTGATAGCGCACTCGCGTTGGTGCGGACCGGCTTCGTCCTGCACCAACTTGACCCCCGGAGAGTAGCCACATCCAACTTGCTCATTTTGAAGCCCCGTCAATGGCTCACTCAATAAGAAGCGAAGTCTGCCAAGGCGTCTAACCAGGAGCGCACGCTGGCAAGCGTGCGTGTGGTCTGACCTTAAGTTTCGCGTGGTTCGAGTCTAGTTGAGTGTTCAAATTTAGGAGGACGCTTAAGCTTTGCCTCTAGGAGTCTGGAACGCGATAGCATTCAAAGATCCCTGGCCGCTTATCATGCTTCCCGGCAACTACAGCTTTTACAGAGTAAGCTGTTATGGGCTCATTCCAATAGCCGTTTCGGGTCGCGATGATGCCGCCGCCGCCCCCGCCGCGTAACCGTTATCGCTGGAAATAGATAAGCGAGAAGGTGGCTAAGATTTCCGACGCTGATCAACGACTGTCCCATTCTGATCTCGTCGAAAACCTCCGAGCCACCCCCAGAGGCACCGGTAACAGTCACCAACGTCGCGCGCGTTCGGTACGAACGCGGGCAAAACGCCGACGGCGTCGACAACAGTTCTGCGCGTTGCTGGTGCTGCTGCATGTCCAAGTTTATACAGCTGATAAAACTACTATCCTTACTGCCTATAGCTCTCTACTTATTTGCTATCGCAATTGATGCTTCGCCTTTAGGGTGAAACTGCGACAATTTTTATATAAATACGCATTTGGTGCCTCAGCTAAACGTCGCCTCCCCTCCCTCCCTCCCGTCCCCCAAGGGCCTTTGGCGCGACGGAATAAGTCGCGTTTGCTCTCTCTCTCTCCTATATATATTGTCACGTAGTATGACGGTAGAGAAACCAGTCACAAAACTGTGTATGACGAAACTGGTTGTTTATTGGCGTAGACTGTGCCCACAAAAGCAAGCTACACTCAAGCACAACGATAGCGGGCGAACACAGTCGCGATCGGTCGAAAATCTGATCAGCGGCAAAACGCGTCGGCTTTTATACCTGACTCAGCGAAGGTTCCAGAATAATCCCTGGTACGCGCGTGTCTTTCCAGAAAGTTCTAGACATTCGCGTCGCTCATACAATCAGAATAACATAGGCGGCGGTGAAAACAGGCAACGGAAAGAAGCATCGATAAGCGTTCTAGAAACTTCCGATACAGGCCGTCCTGGCGCCGAGCGATTACGTTTAACATTTGTAGCCGTGGAAAGCGGCCATCGGCGAAAGATAAACATGTATACGTGTCAATACCCTCCCCTTAAAAAGCATCGTCCCGATGCTACAAACAAACGCGAAAGCGAAAACAACGACGCGTAATTAGAAAGAAAATAAAGTACAAGTACCTATAAGCTCGTCAGCGGGCGTAGAAAGGCTTAAGACGCACCACGTGGATGACTTCAGGTCGTGCCCGGCGCCGCTGTGATTGCGAAATGCCCGTCTGGCACGACCTCATAGTCCAGTGCGCCATACGTCGGATTATCTTATATGGTCCGAAATAGCGACGCAACAGTTTCTCGCTAAGTCCTCGTCGGCGTATCGGAGTCCAGACCCAAACACGGTCGCCGGGCTGGTACTCGACGTAGCGTCGTCGAGATTGTAGTGTCGGCTGTCGGTCCTCTGCTGGTTCTTGATGCGCAGGCGGGCGAGCTGTCGACCTTCTTCGGCACGCTGCAAATAAGTGGCAACGTCGAGATTTTCTTCGTCGGGCGACGTCGGTAGCATGGCGTCAAGCGTCGTTGCGGGTTCCTTCCGTAGACCAGGTTGAACGGCGCCATGTGCGTCGTTTCTTGCACGGCCGTGTTGTATGCGAAGGTCACGTACGGAAGATGGCATCCCACGTCTTGTGTTCGACGTCGACGTACATTGCCAGCATGTCGGCGATGGTCTTATTTAGGCGCTCGGTGAGGCCATTCGTCTGCGGGTGGTAGGCGGTCCGGCGATGGCTTGTCTGGCTGTATCTCAGGATGGCTTGAGTTAGTTCTGCCGTAAAGGCCGTGCCTCTGTCGTGATGAGGACTTCTGGAGCACCGTGACGCAGGAGAATGTTCTCAACGAAGAATCGGCTACCTCGGCGGCACTGCCTTTGGGCAAGGCTTTTGTTTCGGCGTAGCGGGTGAGGTAGTCCGTAGTCGACGACGATCCATTTATTCCGGACGTCGACGTCGGAAAAGGCCCCAGTAAGTCCATCCCGATCTGCTGGAACGGTCGGCGAGGTGGCTCGATTGGCTGTAGAAGTCCGGCTGGCCTTGTCGGCGGTGTTTTGCGTCGCTGACAGTCTCGGCATGTCCTTACGTAATGGGCGACGTCGGCAGAGAGGCGAGGCCATATATTTTTCTTGTATCCTCGCGAGAGTGCGGAAAAACCGAGATGTCCAGCCGTTGGGTCGTCATGGAGAGCTTGCAGAACCTCTGGACGCAATGCTGAGGGTACCACGAGGAGGTATTGGCTCGGAGAGGCGAGAAGTTTCTTTAGGAGAATGTCGTTTTGCAAGAAAAACGACGCCAATCCTCGCCTGAACACCTTCGGCACAATGACGGTCTTGCCTCCAGGTAGTCTACAAGGCTCCTTAGTTCCGGGTCGGCTCGCTGTTGTTCGGCGAATTCGTCGGCACTGATTGGTCCCAAGAAAGTGTCGTCATCCTGGTCGTCCTGTGGCGGCGGTTCGACGGGGGCGCGAGACAAGCAGTCGGCGTCAGAGTGCTTTCGCCCGGCTTGTAACGACGGTGATGTCGAATTCTTGAAGTCTCAGACTCCATCGTGCGAGGCGACCTGAAGGATCCTTCAAGTTAGCTAGCCACACAAGGCGTGGTGGTCGCTCACAACTTTAAAGGGCCTGCCATAGAGGTAGGGGCGAAACTTTGATGTAGCCCAGATGATGGCGAGGCACTCCTTTTCTGTTGTGGAATAATTTGCTTCCGCCTTCGATAGCGACCGGCTAGCGTAACTTACACCCTTCTTTCTATCCATCAGTCCTCTGCACAAGCACGGCGCCGAGTCCTACGCTGCTTGCGTCGGTGTGGACTTCGGTATCGGCGTTTTCGTCGAAATGCGCAAGTATTGGCGGCGATTGCAGGCGTCGCTTCAGTTCTTCAAATGATTCGAGTTGCGGCGTCTCCCACTTGAACTCGACGTCGGCCTTCGTGAGATACGTCAGTGGCTCAGCGATCCGTGAAAAATCCTTGACGAAGCGCCTGTAATAGGCGCACAGTCCCAGAATCTACGCACTGCCTTCTTGTCAGCGGGCAGAGGAAAGTTGAGATGGCCGCAGTTTTCTGAGGGTCGGGGGCGCACTCCAGACTTGTTGATGACGTGGCCCAAAAACAAGAGCTCCTCATATGCGAAGCGGCACTTTTCTGGCTTTAACGTGAGTCCGGAGGTTTTGATTGCTTGAAGAACTGTTCAAGCGCCGCAGGTGTTCTTCGAAGCTTGAGGCAAACACAACGACGTCGTCCAAATAGACGAGGCAAGTCTGCCACTTCAAGCCTGCCAGTACTGTATCCATGACGCGTTGGAAAGTCGCAGGTGCCGAGCAAAAGACCAAACGGCATGACCTTGACTCGAACAGTCCGTCTGGTGTTATAAAGGCCGTCTTCTCCCGGTCCCTCTCGTCGACTTCGACTTGCCAGTAGCCGGTTTTGAGGTCCATCGACGAAAAATACTTTGCGTTGTATAGTCGATCCAAGGCGTCGTCAATCCGTGGGAGGGGGTTACGTCCTTCTTCGTGACCTTGTTGATGCGACGATAATCGACCGCAGAAACGTAGGTTTCCATCCTTCTTCTTCACTAACACCACGGGGGACGCCCACGGACTCTTGGACGGCTGGATGATGTCGTCGCGTAGCATTTCGTCGACTTGTTGCCTTATGGCCTCGCGTTCGCGTGCCGAAACTCGTACGTACGGGCTCTGGACGCAGTGGGCGGACATTTTCGTCGGTTATGATTCGTGAATGGTGCTGTGGCGACAGGAAGGTTACAGTCGAACTTTTGAGCGACGACGAGAAGCATCCTGTTATTGCAGACGCAAGCTTTTAGTTGTTCTTTCTTATGCCTGGGAAGGTTCTGATTAACGTAAAGTTGCTTCAGGTATTATAGTTCGTCGTTGCGGGTGCACTGGAATCCGTGAGGCGAAAGCACCTATCTGGCTTTACTATTTCGTCGATGTAGGCAACCGGGGTGCCTTTGTTAATGTGCTTGTATTCGGGGCTGAATTTCGTGAGCATCACCGTTGCTTTCCCTGCACGTAGCTCAGCTATGCCTCTAGCGACGCAAATTTCACGGTACAGCAGTAAGTGATGATCGCCCTCGATGACGCCCTCCATGTCTGCAGGCACTTCCGTACCGACGGAATCATTACGCTGGAGTGAGGCGGAACGGGACTTGTTCTTCAAGCCCATTCAAGGCATGGTAACTGATGCATGTATCCGGCGGTATCGCTTCGTGTGTTGAAAGCGTTATCGACTTGGACCTTAAGTCGATGACTGCACCATGTTGGTGTAGAAAGTCCATGCCTAGGATGACGTCCCTGGAGCGGTGCTGCAGGTTACGAAGCTCGCCGGGTAAGTGCGGTTGTTTACCGTGACTCGCGCTGTGCAGATTCCAGCCGGCGTTATTAGGTGACCTCCGCCTGTCCGTATATCGGGTCCTTGCCAGGCCGTTTTACACCTTCTTAACTTGCGGGCGAACTGCGCCACTGAAAACTGAATAGTCGGCGCCAGTGTCGACGAGAGCGGTGACGTTATGACCATCGATGAGCACGTCTAGA